>NC_052508.1:8644342-8661842 GCF_014356525.2 Nilaparvata lugens
ATTGACTCCGATCAAAAGATCCAGGTTGAAGATTCCAAATTGGATGAAAAGGCACAGTATGAAGAAGACATTAAGGCAACAATCAGCAAGGATGCAGAACCATCAAAGCCTGTAGACAACCCGAATCATTAGATCTACCAGATGAAGACAAATCTCCAAAGGAAGATTCACAAATAGTCGCAACATCAGAATATTGCCAGAAATTGTTGCTCCAATCGTTGAAAAGAAACCAGAAGATGAAGCAGCGAGTGAATGTTTCAGTCTAGACATTTTTGAGTATATCGATAAATCTTTTAAAGGTAGAGTGAGACAGCACCTATAGTTTCAGTCTAGACCACCGTGATTGACATTTTTGAGCATATCAATAAATCTTTAAAAAGGTTGTACAAGTGAACTTCAACACCTATAGTTTTCACCCTAGACCACCATGATTGACATTTTTGAGCATATCAATAAATCTTGAAGAAGGTTGTACAAGTGAACTTCAACACCTATAGTTTCAAATTACAGTCTGGACCACCATGATTGACATTTTTGAGCATATCGATAAATCTTTAAAAAGGTTGTACAAGTGAACTTCAACACCTATAGTTTTCACCCTAGACCACCATGATTGACATTTTTGAGCATATCAATAAATCTTGAAGAAGGTTGTACAAGTGAACTTCAACACCTATAGTTTTCAATTACAGTCTGGACCACCATGATTGACATTTTTGAGCATATCGATAAATCTTTAAAAGTTGTACAAGTGAACTTCACCCTATAGTTTTCACCCTAGTCATTTTTGACTATATCGATAAATCTTGAAGAAGGTTGAGTGAAGTAACTTTAACGAGTAAACACTTGTCACATAAATCGATTTTTTCATGCAACGGTTTTCATTGCAGGAGTTATTAAGCGACCTCACAGGGAGCAGAGCAGATGAGAGGCACGCGCGAACGAATGCACCTGTCACTTCACTCTAAAGAGCTGATATCTTGCCATACTAGATTGATTCTTCTCTCCTTTACTCGCTTTCGTAAAGGGTACGGGAAAGAGATGTGACAAGTAAAAGAAGATATGGTGTTTGTGAGAAGCGTATAACATTAGCATAACATTCTTCCTTTACTCGGGTTAGAGAAGGGTGTGGGAAAGAGATAAGAATCAATTCTTTCTACATCTAGTGCTATACTAACAAATTGACCCTGTCATCATAGTAGGACGAAATGGATACAGTTCAATTTGTTAGTATAGCATTAGATGTAGAAAGAATTGATTCTTATCTCCTTTCCTTTTGGAAAGGGTGCGGGAAAGAGATGGGACTAGTAAAAGAAGGAGATCTCTATCTCTATCGTAGTAGAGTGAAATGGATTCACTTCAATTTGTCACTATAGCATTAGATGTAGAAATATGAATTCACTTCAATTTGTCACTATAGCATTAGATGTAGAAATATGAATTCACTTTAATTTGTCACCAAAGAGATTTTTTTCCCCACATCTTTAGGATTCACCTCAATCTGTCAGCATAGCATTAGATGTAGAAATATGAATCCACTTCAATTTGACAGTAGACAGAGGGAATTTTTCCTCCTAAAAGGGAAATTTTTTTTTCCCTCACCTGGAGAGAGAGAGAGATATCTTACCCCCCTCACCTTCACTGGACAGGGGGAAGGGGAAATCTATTTTTAGAAAGAGAGAAAGATATATCTCCCTCTCTCTCTCTCCCTCTCACCTCCACTGACAGGGGGAGGGGAAATCTATTTTTAGAAAGAGAGAGAAAGATATATCTCCCTCTCTCTCTCTCCCCTCACCTCCACTGGACAGGGGGAAGGGGAAATCTATTTTTAGAACACCCCCCGCCCTACAGGCGGGGGGAAGGGGAGGAGGGATGGACGAGGGGGGAGAGGGGGGAGGGGGATCTCGAGCAAAAAAGTCCGTCAGTTCTCTTAACTTCCCTCTACTACTATAACTGTGACTACGATGAATTATGTGACTACTTGACTAAACTATGAATTTGATTTGAAAAGACTATACGAAAAGGCAAAGCCAAAAGTTATAAAAGGCAGATGAGAATACAGAAGATCAACACCTGATATCAGATTCAGTGGAGGGGAATAATAGCAGAAGGCCAGTACCAAAGATTCAAGCGTGAACAATCGACATAATAAACTGGATGCAAATTGCAAAGGAATAATCCAGCCATGCTTCTCGCTTTCCATATTTCCGCTAAGGATTCCCGTTCAAAATAATAGCGACCGTGGAAAATCGCAATTTGAAACATCAGTATTATTTATTATATTCGGAGACCCACCTGGTGGATTCCCTGTTTTTTCCTTCAGACTCGAAACCTCCATTAAAACAAGTTTATTTGCCAACAGAGCTGCAGATTATTGTTCAGAGCTGGAAAGTTTCAAGTTAGCGGGCTACATAAATATGATTAAGCTGGTTCAAAGCATGGGTACCATATGCGTTCCAGAAGTGGACCAACGGGGCAACGGCTGAAAACTTAATCAACATTTCCACTTTGACTATAACTACAGTGTGGCCACGTTATAATGGCAGAGTTTGATCAGCAATGGTATATCTATCCTTGTCTATCATTCAACAAAGCGGATAGCGCCATCTCATTCTCGCTTTGCTCTGTTGCCAGATCTTTTTTCAACAATGTAGAATTGAAAATTAATTAACATAATGTTTCATCCTTATGATGAGAATTCATTATGAAAAATGAAATTTCTTGTTTAATAAAATATAATTGATTAGGCCTAATTGAAACGAGAATGAACCTGTACATTGAAACCTGAATGAACCATATTACATGAATAAACCTGTATCAACTACCGTCTATAGAAGGCATTGACAAGACAGAGGATCGGCAACGTTGTTCTCCTATCTTTCTCCACTGACATTATCACATGGACTTCACTATAGGCCATGGATCCGTATGTGTTCTGTGATGTGGACCCAACAAGTAGACTGTTTACCCGGCTAGAAACTTAATCCAAATTTGTATTCTTCTAGACTATCTATATATATAAAAGCGAAATGTCACTCACTCACTGATTGACTGACTGACTGACTCACTCACTCACTCACTCACTCGCAGAACTTAAAATCTACCGGACCAAAAACGTTCAAATTTGGTAGGTATGTTCATTGGCCATTTAGAGGCGCACTAAGAAATCTTTTGGCATATTTTAACTCTAAGGGTGGTTTTTAAGGGTTTAAAGTTCGTTTTAGCAGGTATATTCTTCTTTTTCTATTAATTATAATTGAAAAAAGGCCATACCATATGTTAATATAAACTATAATCTAGGGAGAGTACCTCTTCGAAACAGTTGTTAACTGGTAACTAAATTAATAATTTGTCAGGTTGGCATTAAGTTGAGTTGACTTTGTTAGGTTGGCCCAAGTTGAAGATGTAAAATGCATTTATCGCGGAAAATTGATTGGGCACTGCTACTTCAATCAGAGCTCTTCCTGGGAATATTATATTACTATACATAAAAATGCTCAAATGAAAAATGCAGGCGAGCGAAGCGAGCCCGCTGATCTCATTCTTGGACGATCCAGTCGGGTGTCCTGGGGGCGGAGCCCCCTGGCTAGACGGATATGGCGAGCGAAGCGAGCCTGACGGCTAGTTATACTATAAATAGCAGGTAATACGTGCTCCGCAAGGGTCTATTTTAAAACTTGTCGTAATGAAATCTTGAAGAATTGAAAATAGGCCTCCAAACATTCTTGATAATTCAAGAATCTATATGCAAAATTTCAATTCAATCAGTTGAGTAGTTCAGAAGTGATGATGCGTCATTTGTGAATTTCCTATCCCGTACGTGTATGAGCCGATCCTCTCCTTTATTATATACTAGCCGTCAGGCTCGCTTCGCTCGCCATATCCGTCTGGCCAGGGGGCTCCGCCCCTGGACCCCCGACTGGATCGTCCAAGAATGAGATCAGCAGGCTCGCTTCGCTCGCCTGCATTTTTCATTTGAGCATTTTTATCATATGTTAGGACAATCCAGTCGGGGGTCCAGACTAAACGTCTGGCTAAACGGATATGGCGAGCGAAGCGAGCCTCACGGCTAGTAATATAATATTCCCAGGATTGAAGTAGCAGTGCCCAATCAATTTTTCCGCGATAAATGCATTGAAATCTTCAACTTGGTGCCAACCTAACAAAGTCAACTCAACTTAATGCCAACCTGACAAAATTATTTATTTAGTTGCCAGTTAACAACTGTTTCGAAGAGGAACTCTATCTAGATTATAGTTCTATAGTAACATATGATATATGATATGGAAATTTCAATTATAATTAAGAGATTGGGAGAAGAAGAATATACATGCTAAAAGACGAACTTTAAACCCTAAAAACCACCCTTAGAGTTAAAATATTACCAAAAGATTTCTTAGTGTGCCTCTAAAGGGCCAACTGAACATACCTACCAAATTTGAACGTTTTTGGTCCGGTAGATTTTTAGTTCTGCGAGTGAGTGAGTGAGTGAGTCAGTCAGTCAGTCAGTCAGTCAGTCAGTCAGTGAGTGCCATTTCGCTTTTATATAAATAGATTAGCTACTTATACATTAGCAGGTAACCCGTGTTCCGCAATGGTCCATTTTAAAACTTGTCAAACTGAAAACTTGAGTAACTGATATCTTGAAGAATTTGAAATAAGTAAATCACCATACAACTCGGTTATCTATATTATGCAAAATTTCAAGTTAATCAGTTGAGTAGTTGAGACGTGATGATGCGTCATTCGTGAATTTCCTATCCCCGACGTGTATGAGCCGATTCTTCCCTTTATTGTGTTATAGACTAGCAGGTAACCCGTGCTTCGCAAGGATCTATTTTAAACATGACGTAATGCAATCTTGAAGAATTGAAAATAGACCTATAACAATCAACGGTTGATCAAATATAAATATGTATCTGAGTACCATTTTCAAAATTATTTAATCGTGACATGTTTCATATATATAATGCCATTATCAAGGCCATTTTTTGGGTATTGAAATATGGGCTTAACTACACTCAACAATAATTTTTCCATTTTTCGTCCGAATTAAGCTTATGAAGCATGAATTTGGACTGCCTTGACGAGACGAGAAGAATGAAGTGTAGTACGATGGAATCTGAGCACTGTGTCGAAAGTTATAAGTGTTTGAAATTTTGATCCTTGAAATTTCTTTAAGCGCGCCTCTCCACTAGGAAATACTGGAATGAAGTGCATCTAACGGGTGATTCTCATAGAATATAATATCATGAACTTATGTCATTGTGTGAAATATCAATAGGAGGATAATGTAGTTGGTGATGATGTTTAAAGTTGAAAATTAGGTGTTTTTCACAATACAAGGAGCATTGTTGTCAGGTGTACCTGAGAATCTTTGGAAGATAGAGCGCTCTAACTGATCTCAGATTGTAGAGCACAAAAATACGTCCAGAGGAATTTTGAATTATACATATGAATTGTAACAATCGGAGGATATTGATAATCAAAAACTAAAATTCATCAAAATTGTTTTCTTCAAATTTTACTCATTTTGGAGAAATCATAACTCAGTACTCATTGGAGATAGAGAGTTCCGAATAATCCCATTTCATTCAGAATTTTATAATCTAAAGAGAAGGCGAGAACAAATTTTTGTGTTTGATTACGAGATTTGGCAGAAATAGCTGAAAACTGTAAAATGAGCCGGAAATACGAGGTTTTTGGGCCACTGTGTATCTAGCACAAGGAAATTTTGCATGAAGAAACTGGTTCTGGACCTCTCTTATGTACCCAAAAAATATATTGAAAATCAGAACTATAATATAGATTGCAAGCACACCCCCTTTTTTATGTCTATATTGACTGAACTAATTAACATATTATAGATATTATATCCAGTGCTCTTAAATGTTTGAATTGCTTTGGGCTTCAATGCTTTGAATATAAAGTTTTTATTTGAAATTTATATTACATAGTCGACCATGACGAGAAAAGTTCTAACAGGCAGTAAGGACCACTGCCTATAATGGCAGTAGAAAAATATAGGAGGACAACGTTGCCGATCCTCTGTCTTGTCAATGCCTTCTATAAACGGTAGCTGATACAGGTTTATCAATGAAATATTGAGGGTACATTCTCGTTTAAATTTAAAATTATCAATTTTATATTTATCAAGTAAGAAATTTTATTTTTTAATTATTTCATAATGAATTTTCATAATGCAGATGAAATATTTTGTGAATCAATTATCAATTCTACATTGTTAAAAGACGATCTGGCAACAGAGCGAAGCGAGAAAGAGATATCGCTATCCGCTTTGTTGAATGATAGACAAGGATAGAAATACCATTGCTAATCAAACACTGCCATTATAACGTGGACCTCACTATAGAAGTGTAAATTGCATTCTGTTTTTCTATGGTTCTAGGTATTTGGAAGATAATTTGATCCGACTCGAATTTCCAAGGACTGGTTCCAAATTTATGCATGAGCCTATAATCCCTAACATTGTATAACAGATTTGACAGGTTTCCAGGGTCCAGTGCTCCACTATTTTCGGTCAATAGTTCTCAAAAATGACCTGTCAATCACAATCTGGGCCGGTTGAAGAAGAGGATCCTCTTGTAGATGCTACACTTTTGTGTAGCAAAATCAAAGATGTTGATGACTTTGACAGCTGATCTGACAACTCATCTTTAAGGATGACGGCCTTTGGATTGACAGCGGAGGTCAACTCAGTGGATTGGAAAAGAGGCTATGTAAATAACGATATCGATGGAAATATCTTGCCATAGAAATTGAGGTGGAAAAATGTTTCCAATAATAAGATGAAACTTCCCAATCCCTAAAAGTGTCCAAGATGTTGTCAAAAATTGTTCAATTATCCGGATATTATTGTTATTTATTTTTATTTCAAGGATTTATGTGTTGATTGGAATCCGTGTTTTTATTACTAACGTATTATCCATAAATCATACATTGTATTTATCCCTTCTGTATAGGGCTATTTGTAATATAAATATAAAGAAAATAAGAATCTCAGTACCCTTTTTTTGAAATATTTTATCACTACATGTTTCGGACATTTATGCCATTTTCAAGTGATATGAAGTCACTATCACGTCTGCTCCTGGCTGCGATGATGTATCGGGTTATTTGTTGAAAATTGGCATCGATTTTATGACTATTCCACATTTTTAGTCACTATTTCACATTTTTCAGTCTTCTATTCACTTGAAAATGGCATAAATGTCCGAAACATGTAGGCCTAGTGATAAAATATTTCAAAAAAAGGGTACTGAGATTTTTATTTTCTTTATATTTATTGTATTTATCTATTGTATTGTTTTCAATTTGATGAAACAAATTTGATATTGAATTTGGATTTGAATTGTATGTGAAATCGTAAGATCATTGTCACATTTCACCATTGGAAATAACTTAGTAACTTCTTCAGCAACTTTGTTTTTGAATTTTCAATCATTGACCAAATCCGATTGAGTGATTTGACTGTATAGTGTGAGAGATATACATATAGAGATAAACCATAGAGAAACGGGACGTATTTCTCTACCATAAAGAAAGCGACGTATTATAATATAGGGAGAAAATAGAATAAGAAAATATCCCATGGTATAGAGTGTTTATGTTCCAAATTTCAAACAGATTTCTTTCAACTCAAGTCGATTACTGTCTACTACTGTCTATTATCCATGTTTTGTTGGGATGAGAGTGTAAAGGTACATTCGCGCCGCGAACATGAGCAATTCACTTTCAATCAGCTGACTATATCTGTATTTTTACAGAAACTGTAAGATACAGATATAAAAAGCTTGGCATCAGCTTTGTGTGAAAAGTGAATTGCTCATGTTCGCTGCGCGAATATCTGTACGCACCTTAAGAGCGGCAAAGTATGAGACTACCAGCGTCAAATAGCTTCACGAAAAAGAACTACTAGGACTATCAGCTTGAGCAGATATGGAATAAATCTCTGATCCAACTATAGACTATAGATTTCGTTTCTCAGTTATGGCTTCAGTTAACATTGAAAATTGGGACATAAACGCCCTTTACCATGGGATAAAATCTTCTTAATATGCTATAATTCTTTCCTCTATGGTTTTACCATACAGTATGATATGATCACCACCCATGATACAGAATCATCTCAACTTGATACAGTATCATCACAACTTAATACAGTATCATCTCAACTTGATACAGTATTATCTCAACTTGATACAGTATCATCTCAACTTGATACACAACAAGATAATTATCTTTTCTCCATGCTATCACCGTAAATGATACAGAATCACCACACGTGATACAGTATCATCTCAACTTGATTCAGTATCATCGAACTCGATAAACAACACTATAATTTCATACAAAACAAATTGTAACATCAATTTGATACGCCCTATACCATGAGATATCTTCTTATGCTATCTTCACTCTGTGGTTTTATTAAAACAGCATTACAACCAAGAAATCACAAACACTATGGTTTATTTCAGCTCAGAAGTTGTAAATCGGTTCTAACAGTTCCAATGTAAAGCAAATAGTGCAAAATTAGTTTGCTCTTGAATCTGCACATCTGTTCAATGACATGTTTGCAAGTTCGAATAGCACACTCGTTGCACAAACAAAATTACACACAGTTTACAAGTTCAGAAATGGTTTCTACTGTTTGTTTGCCACTGGCAACTACTGTTACTATATTCTATATATCAGAGATATAGTTATTGGCTAGACACTGACGATTTGAAAATGTTTAGAAATTGAATTAGAGTGTTGGAACTGTTTTGAATTGAAACGTTTGTTTCTCAGCGGCAGTCTTAACACTTTGACGGTGGTTTTGAAAACAATAATAAAACGTCTTCAGAATTCCTCAGCTATCAAAACACAAAAACAAGTCGTTTTTCAACAGTTGTCGATAACATTCTTTGTGGGAATCTGGGAGAATGAAAACAAAATATCAAAGAGCTGGTGAGACTGATTGGGTGCAAGGCTTGTAAACAGTGAAGTTCAAAATAGATGGCTTATTGATGGAGATGTTACTATCAACGCTCTTCGAGATGCAACAGACACATACAAAAATATGTGATGCAGTTTCATATCTTTTCCACTTTTACTATGATTTTTTGGTCAATAAGACTTGAAATTGTCACTACATCTTGATGAGAAGATGGCAGTAACATTATATTCTGCATTTTTTAAAATGTTGTAATTTGGAAAAGATCAGGAGCTACATAGTAATTTGGGTAATCTAGGCTTTTTTCCCCTCGAAATCCAAGTCTTGTAGCCTACTGTCATCAACTCAGCCATTGTTGGCACAGCCTACTTCCAATGCTTCATTTTATGTGGTGTTGTAAGCTAGATAAATGATCCAGATGACTTTCTGTTGTAGGATAGAAGTGAGGATCGTAGAAAAGAGGGAGATAGAAGAAGAAGAAGAAGAAGGAGGTGAAGAAGAAGAAGATGAAGGAGAAGAGGGAGAAGAAGAAGGAGAAGAAGTAGAAGAAACGAGAAGGAGAAATGAAAGAGATGGATAAGGAAAAGGTGAAGAAGAAGATGATGATGATGATGATGATGATGATGATGATGATGATGATGATGATGATGATGATGATGATGATGATGATGATGATGATGATGATGATGATGATGAAGCAGAAGGAAAAGAAGGAGTAGAAGGACAAAAAGAAGAAGAAGAAGAGAAGAAGAAGAAGAAGAAGGAGTAGGAGGTGAAGAAAAAGAAGATGAAGGAGAAGAGGAAGAAGGGAGAGAAGAAGAAGAAGAATAAGAAAAGAAGAAGAAAAAAAAAGGAGAAGAAGAAGAAGAAGAAGAAGATGATGATGATGATTATGATGATTATGATGAAGCAGAAGGAAAAGAAGGAGTGGAAGGACAAAAAGAAGAAGAAGAAGATGAAGGCGGAGGAAGTATAGTAGGAGTAGGAGGAGGAGGAGGGAGAGAAAGAAGACTTGAAAAAAAATTGTGGGAATCGTAAATAGCAGACAACATTGTACAAAGCCAAGCGACAACTCTAATCTAGGCATGCATTGTTATTCGGCGACTTTATTATGTTGCTGGCCGTTTGACAGAAGGCAGGTGTCACAGAAGCGCACAAGGAATGGACAGAGAGAGTCCGAGTGAGAGTGATGATGTGATGCTGGGAGGTGGGAGAGTGAGAGAGAGGGAAGTCGAGAAAGGTGTGAAGTGTGAGGGTGGCTCGTGGTTGACTGCAAATACAGATGTTCCTTTGAAGGAAACATAGGTGGAGAGTGGAAACAGGAATAGTAGAGTGAGGGAATAGATTGAGATGAGGAGAAATGAAGTAAATGTTCAGGAAGAAGAAGAAAAAGAGGAAGAAGGAGAAGAAGTAGAAGAAACGAGAAGGAGAAATGAAAGAGATGGATAAGGAAAAGGTGAAGGAGGAGTAGAAGGAGAAGAGAGAAGGAGAAGGAGAAGGAGAAGGAGAAGGAGAAGGAGAAGGAGAAGGAGAAGGAGCAGGAGATGGAGGAGAAGAAGGAGAAGGAGATGGTGAAGGACAAGGAGAAAGAGAAGGAGTAGGAGATGGAGAAGAAGAAGGAGAAGGAGATTGGGAAGGAGAAGGAGAAGTGGAAGGAGTAGGTGATGGAGAAAGAAAAGGGGAAGGAGATGGGGGAGGAGAAAGAGAAGGAGAAGGAGAAAGAGAGGAGAGTATTGATAGGAAGAGAGGAGATACGAGACACAAACAAGGTAGAGAGCGTGATAAGAAGCAGGAAATGTTGGGAAGATTGGATGAAATGTAGAAAAAGTTCAGGAAGAGGAAAAAAATTAGTTAAGAAGAAATGGAAAACATGTTCAAGAAGAAGAAGAAGATGAAGGAGCAGAAGGAGGAGTTGGGGTAGGAGAAGAAGGAGAAGGAGAAGGAGTAGGAGATGGAGAAAGAAAAGGGGAAGGAGATGAAGAAGGAGAAAGAGAAGGAGAAGGAGAAAGAGAAGGAGAAGGAGAAAGAGAGGAAAGTATTGATAGGAAGAGAGGAGATACGAGACACAAACAAGGTAGAGAGCGTGATAAGAAGCAGAAAATGTTGGAAAGATTGGATGAAATGTAGAAAAAGTTCAGGAAGAGGAAGAAGAAAAACGAGGAAAAAGATTTAGATAAGAAGAAATGGAAAACATGTTCAAGAAGAAGAAGATGAAGGAGCAGAAGGAGGAGTTGGTGTAGGAGAAGAAGGAGAAGAACAAGGAGAAGGTGAAGGAAAAGGAGAACGAGAAGGAGAAGGAGAAGAAAACGAAGAAGGAGGAGGAGAAAAAGAATTTATAAGGGAAGAGGTGTTAGAGCGAACAAATAAGTTATATCGTATGAGATCGAGTACATCACATCATTTTATTTACAAAGTAAAAGTCACACATTTAAAATCAGTGCGTCAAGCCATTGGATGAAATTTGGTGTTGCTTGATGCACCTCGTCAAGGTTTCCATTAAATTTGAAAATTGGACATTCTAACATTAAATGATTCATTGTCTGTGTCTCAGCGCCACATTCACATACAGCAGTGTCAGCAAAGCCCCATTTATACATCAGACCTCCACATCTTCCATGGCCAGTGCGCATTCGGTTCAACCGAGTCCATGTTCTTCGTGGCAGTTCAAATCCTGCTGGTCTTATGGTTGGATCCAAATTCCAGGCACTGCCATTCTCAGCAAAATTATGCCAATGTTCTCTCCAGGCATTGGATAAGTCAAAGTTGGAGTCCACGGAATTGCATGGAGCATTCCTGGATTTAAGCCGCTGTCTTGGCATATTTTTAAGGTCTTTATGGATGGGTAGGGTCTGATTTTTATTTATTTCAGCAAACAAGCTTTTAAGAGCTTTATGACGTCTCAGTTGTGGTGGTGGAATATTACTCAACACAGGGAGCCACTCTCTAGGAGTTGACTTGACAGTGCCTGAGATCATCCTCATAGTTGAGTTCAAAGCTGTATCTATCTGCTTGGTGTGAGCACTGTTCATCCATACTGGAGAACAGTATTCTGCAACTGAATATACCAGGGCCAAACCAGCTGTTCTCATTGTGTCTGCTGAGGCACCCCAAGATGAGCCAACAAGTTTTTGCAATATGTTGTTTCTTGTATGCAATTTTGCTCTCAGCTTTTGAGTGTGGCATCTGTATGTGAGCGACCTGTCAAGTGTAATTCCTAAGTACTTAGGAGTAAAATTGTGTCTCAGTACTCTCCCATCAAGTGTAATATTCAGAGCAGTACCTGCCTCCTTATTATTTAGGTGGAAACATGAGGCCTCTGTCTTTGATAAGTTTGGACACAATCTCCATTTTCGAAAGTACTCCTGCAGATCTGTAAGGTCAGCTGTTAGTTTGTCCTCTGCCGCATTCATACTCTTACTCTGCACAGTCAAAGCAATATCATCAGCATAGATGAATTTCCTTGCATTCGTCTGTGGCAGGTCACTTATGTACAGATTGAAGAACAATGGGGAGAGGACCGATCCCTGAGGAAGACCATTGTGGAGCTGCCTCATTCTGCTCTCCTTGCCACCCATATGCACTGAGAATACTCTTGCTGATAGCATGCTGCTTACCAAGTTATAGATTTTCATGCAGGGGATAGTTTTGATTAATTTGTACAGGAGTCCCTTTCTCCAGACAGTATCATAGGCAGATGATAGGTCTATGAATACTGCAGATGTTTTGAGACTCTTCTGAAAACCACATTCTATGTTTGTGGTTAGGGCCATGACTTGATCTGCACAGCTACGTTTTTGTCTGAAACCAGCTTGCTCTGGGGGATAACTGAAGTGATTGTTGGCTCAATTCTGTTATACAGCAACCTCTCCAATACCTTATATGTTACACTTAGGAGGGCGATTGGTCTGTAACTGCTAGCATCATTTGGATCTTTACCAGGCTTCAATATGGCAACAATTTTTGTTTTCTTAAAAACAGTTGGTAATATCCCAGTTTCAAGAATATTTGAAAAGAAATCTGCAAGCCACTTCCTTACTTCAATTCCACACCCTCTCAGAAACTCTGGGAACATGCCATCTAGTCCAGCTGCTTTCCCTGTTTTGGTCTTAGATAAAGCTATATTGATTTCATCAACTGTGAAACGTGCTGATAAGGCAGAAGAGGGCTGGGTTTGCTTCACTATCTCTTTCAGATTCCGCTGAACCTCTCTTGTATGGTCTTTATGTGCTGGTACTTTGGAAAGAGAGACTATTCTGCTAGCAATCTTATTTGGGTCAATTCCTGGATTTGTACTCTGAATGCTAGGAGCAGCACCAAGCCTTCGTAATAAGTTCCATGCTTTCCTGCTTGAGTGTCTGAAATCAGTCTCCTCCAACATTGATTTCCATCTCTTAGCACGGGATTCATCCAGCTTCCTTAGCAATTCTGATGCCACTTCCTGGTTTTTTGTTTGTATAAATTCTTTGTATAGAAAGTTGCATTCGTTTGTCCACCCAGGGATATATTCCTTGCGGTAGCCTCTTGGAATAAACTTTTTCGCCACCCTCAGAACCAGTTCAACAAATCTATCATAGTTGTTCCAGGTAGAGGGAACTACTACAATCTCTCTGTCCAACTCTTGGCAAAAATGATCCCATTTCGCTCTCCTGAAATTCCACCGTGGTTTGGGTATTGATTTTACAAGGGGTACCTTAATTCCAACTTCATGAAACACAGGTCTATGCTGACTATGAGGAAAATCAGTAAGCACTTTCCTTAGAACAGGTAAAGGCCGGCTGTTCTCATCCTGGGAGACAAAACATAGATCTGGATTATAGTCTCTCAGCCACCTAGCTGATCGGAAGGTTCCTTTATCCTTGGCATCAAATACTAAGTATAGATCATTTAGCTCTGCCCAGTTCATCAAAGTTTGACCATTTTGATCTGTCTCTGCATACCTCCATGCCGTATTATGGCTGTTGAAATCACCTATGTATGCTGCAGGGTGGGGGTAACAATCCAAGACTCCAGGCGGCCAGACAGAACTTGGTGGCTTGTAGATGTTTGTTATATGTAAGTTACCAATCTTTATGGTTATTCTTGATACAGAATCTGCAGAAGAGCTGGATTTCACTTCAACATCCTGCAAGTCACTCCTTACATAGGTGGCTATGCCATACTGCCGATGATGCACTGCTGCCACAATATTATATCCTTGTATTCCACCTCTAGATAGCAATTGGTCATCATTTTCCACATGTGTTTCTTGGATAAGCACCACGTCTATTTTGTGGCTGCTGAGTAGTTTAGACAGACATTCAGACTTACTTCTACTTATTCCTTCAATATTTAGTTGGCAGATTCGGACTGAAGGTCCAATATTCTTTGTCTGGAAGCTCTGAAAAGAGCTGTTTGTCTGAGTATTTACCCTTCTTCTCATAATGTGATGTACAGCCGTTTTATATTGGCTTTCTCGTTTGGTTCCGCTCATTCAGTGTTAGCCAAGGGGCACGTGTAAGTTGGTTTACGGACGCGAACGGAATTACCCCAATAAAAACCTTGCGCAGTTAGTATGGAATAATATATCATGTTGATCAGTACAATCATTGCCAATATCCAACAGTCACCGACCCCACACCTTGGCACGGTAGATGTGGCAGGTGTTATTGCCGGTCCGCTAAGGTGTGTATTTGATTTAGTTCCCCAGATTCAGATCCCCATCCTGAATTTGGGTATCCAGGCGCACCACGGGGAGGCGCTTCCAGCTTCATTGGATGATGTTAAAGGTGTTAATTAGGGGAGAGACTGCAAAGCTGGAACAAATACTACTGCGCCCATAGATTACGATGAGAAGAGATGGAAAACATGTTCAAAGAAAGAAGTAGAAGTAGTAGGAGAAGAAGAAAAAGTAGAAAAAGATGATGATGATGATGATGATGATGATGATGATGATGATGATGAAGATGATGATGATGATGATGATGATGATGATGATGATGATGATGATGATGATGATGATGATGATGATGATGATGAAGATGATGATGATGATGATGATGATGATGATGATGATGATGATGATGATGATGATGATGATGATGATGATGATGATGATGATGATGATGATGATAAGATTTGTTGATTTTCGCAAATTAACAAGCTGGAACGTGTGTCAGCAAATGAAGGTCTGTCTGTGTGATACCTCCTAAAAAGCCTCAGCTGATGTTATGAATGAATGGAAAACTGTTGTTATTGCATGCAATTTCAGCCGACTAAATGATAAATCACAACAAATTTCTCTCGTATGCACTTTCAATGTTATTTGTCATATCCTGAAAAAGGGCGAAGGTGTGAGTCAATTTTGTTGCCTAACGAACTTGACTTGTGGAAAGATACGAAGAATACGTGTTCAAACTTGAAACTTATTGATCAATACATTCTAAAGTTATTGTAGAACATACAAACAGACAGATAATGATTTTGGCCTACTAGTCAAAAGTGAGAACCCGCTAACGCTCTTTCAAAAATTGATTATTAAATGCAGACGAGCGATTAATTTGTAAGCAGATATTATGGAGATTGATTGATTGATTGATTACTTTATTTATGTAGATTACAATATATACTGGCTTATACACTTATATACAATAGCTTACAATTCAGCAAAATTATGGATGAATTTACAAAATATAAATTAAGAGAATAATTATTGAGCTGTATATAATATGAAAAAACAAATTGTTATAACTGTAACCCGGTGGAGGTGGTTTTTAACCCTACACCACACCTGACATCATTTCTGTAACCGGTGGAGGTATTTTTAATCCCACACCACACCTGAAATCATTTCTGTAACCGGTGACATATTAGTCTCTATTTGAATCCTTGATTGGTTGGGAGCTTTTAGTGGATTCGTTCATTCAAATGCACAGATTATCATCATTCACTAATTGTCACCTATTCTAGCAGCTAGCAACTACGAGCCAGGAACTTCAATGAAAAATACTAGTAAAATTCAACTTCGGGTTTATTGAACTCTAAATAGGTAGAACGAATTAATAGTCAGGTAACATGTCAAATTTTCAAACAGAACAAGGTGATTCAGCAATTGATTCACAAAAAATATATATTCAATACCAATCTACACATTTTGGGAACCTGCTAACTTGCTGCATTTAAATTTGGGCCTCGGTCATTCTATGAAATTAAATTTTGAGCTTAATAAGAAAAACAACAAAAGTTCGGCACTCACCATTTTAACAATATTCAAACTTAGACTCTTCAGAAACACTCACATACGCTTTAATAAAACTCACTATACTTGAACTCACACACACGAATAATTTCCTAATTCTACTCCTACTAACTCCATAAAATGGTTTCCTATCCAACTAGATAAAAATTACTGATAACTGAAAACTTAACAATCTGTCCCTCTGAATGGGAAATGGGCCCATTCAGAGGACCGAGGCTCGCACACCGCTACATGTTTTCCCAGTTACGTCTCAATTCGAATTGTGGCCTTTTCACTAAAAATTATTCCCCCTCCACGAGCGTTGAGCACAACTTCCAGTGGAAAAGCCAAAGCTGCAAAAAGGTCAATGCTCGTACAATTTTCAAATACAGTGGCTTTTTCGACATGAAATTGAAACTGCACTTGGAAAATGCACGAAAATTGCTTTAATTTTGACAACTAAGCAACAAGTTAGCAAATTCAAACAAGACAATTCTCACACTAAAAACGCAGGGTTCAACAAACAGTAAAATCAAAGTTCATTTCAGTTCAAAAAGCTGAAAAATAATATAAGATACACACAAACAACTACAATAATACCCACTCAATATCACACTATTACATAACTATAGATAAAATAGATAATATTGTTATGCATCTACATAAATTGGCGGAGCTTTGGACATATCAATGTCCATTCTTTGGAAAGAATATTAAGGAGATGTGAGAGAGAAAATCAAGAATCAAGAGTACCGTACGACATCCAAGAGAGACAAACAGGAAATCATTTAAAATAATTCAAGAAGAAGATGAGGAAAGAATAGAAAAATGGAAGTACGTTGAGAAAAGAGCAACAAAAAAACAAGGAAGATGAAAAGAAAGGTGTTCGCAGCTGTTGGATTTGAGTTCAACTGTATTTGGAGCTTTAAGGCTTCCTGTAAACTTCAAACTGTGGCTGGGATAGTTTTGCAAAACTGTTTCAATATTGATTCCTCTTGACTTTCACCGAAAGTCACCTAAAGATGAATTCATAGTGCGGCTTGTACAAAGGCCGGCTAAATTTTAATCGTGATTAGCTTCACGAGAACCAGAGAAACCTCTTATAAAAAAGGGATTCTCTGATTGGTTCTCGTGAAATAAATCACGGTTAAAATTCAACCGGCTTTTGTGCAACCAGTACACAGAGATTGAAAAAGAAGCTTTCGTTTTTATTATTCAGAAAGCTTATAGAACAGTGTTCATTACTGATACAGATCATACTTAGATACTGCATATGTACGAAAGTATTAGTGTTCATTAGTGTACATTATCATTTTCTAGATACTATA
>NC_052508.1:8666842-8709342 GCF_014356525.2 Nilaparvata lugens
AAAGAGATCTATTTAATAATCAGAAGGGATGTATTTGATAAATAGTCTATATTAAAATAATATAATACTATAATTTGAAGTTTCTATCTTTCTATGGTATTTATTATTTATCCATTATTGATTCTTTAGATCTATTTGATAATACACTATATGAGAATGATATAATACTGTAATTTGTAGTTTCTATCTTTCTATGGTATTTATTCTTTATTTGACACAATAAGTACATCATAGAAATGATAGAGAGAGAAAAAATAAGGTAACCTTGTGCTATTCCTCTCCCAAATTTAGATAAGGTTACACATAGTCCGAAATAGATTAAGTCCTGTAGTTGTCCACTTCACAAAATTTTCAGTCCTTAATCTTTTCACAAAGTAGGTTTTGAAATTTAGAAACTTCAAAACCAAACATTTTTTCCGCCACACTGAACAGAAAGCAGCTGTTTTCCAGTCCCTACGTAGATCTGAAAGACATTGTTTGCAGACGACTCTCGTCTGACGTCAGAACAGGTTTCTTTCCGGCCTAGGCCGGAAAGAGTACCCTTTCCAGCCGCTAACATGGAACTAAGAAAGGTGATCAAAAAACAGCTGATCGAAAACTTTTCATTAATAATTTGTGTTCATTATTCAATAATTAAAACATTTATAATATCATCTTATTGTCATTTGAAAGGATAAAAAAGTATAAACTCAACCTCCCACACAATTGAACATCATCTTTTAGGTTATTTAGACAGATCAGAATAAAAAATAGAAATACTTTGACAATTTCCTGATATTCAGATTACCTCAGATTTGCTAGAACTATCACCTTCCACTTCTGCTTTCGGAAGTGCTTAGTAAACAACTATTCTCATATATATATATTATATATATATATATATATATATATATATATATATATATATATTATATATATATATATATATTGTGATGAATCTTTCAAATAGATCTCATGAGAAGAGAGAAAAATTGTGATTACCTTTTAAAATGAAAGAATTTGCTAAAGGAATAGTTAGCGACCGAGCGATAAAGCTTACTTATCAGTAACTGTATATTAGATAAGAGTACCGTTCTGTACTGAATATTTTCTAGAAAATTATTCAATAAAATTATAATTATTCTGCAAATAAAGCACAAATTATTTACGAATTGCTCATTGAATTTGAGGTTACACTTTGTTTACTATCGATCAGATGTTTTAAAGCAGCCTGAACACAGCTGACTGATTCAAAGTATTGTCAAATGTCATGCCGGTTTTCATGCAAGGTATAATATCATTCCTAAAAATTATAAAACTATCAATAAAGGACCAAGAATTTCGAATAAAAAATAAAATGTATGTATTATCGTTGAAATTATTTATTATTTAAGAAATTATATTATATGTCAGGTCTTATTGTAACTAACTAGGTCATAGCATGAACAGTATATTATTGATAAAACGGCAGAAATTAATTATAACAGTCTCAAACCTAATAAAAATTGTATAAGAATATTAATTTATTAATGATTAATTCAACTGAACCACATGGTAATTAAATCTCTTTGGCAAGCCTAAGCCAATCATAGTGCATAGAAATAGCACCAAAAAGGTGATCGTTTGAAAGCAACACATGTTAATCTACTATCAGACAACAAACCTGCCTTATCATATACGCTAGCACATGTACATTGTATGAGAGGAACTATGTCTAGAAGATTAAGCAGTTTTAAGAATTACATAAATTGAATTATTATTGTAATTAAAGGAATTATATTCTACTGCCTGCCACTGACGTCACGTCTACGTCACAATCGTTCTACCAATGGCAAATTTTCATGCAAATTATTACATCGAGATTCTCAGAAGAAAGGTCTAGCCAAGAAGCTTAGAGAAAAAGACAGCACTTCCCTTTTGAAATCCTCACCGTTCAGATCTCTTTATAGTTACCAAGACCTATTCGTAAAAAATTCTTGTTCGATTTTATATGTTTTATTTGTGAGCCAATATTTTAGGCCAATCTATTTGTTATTTGTAAATTTATTTTCATCAATCGATAAAATTTAGAAGTTTAAAGTTAAATCATCCCTTAAATAATTTGGTGAAGGAAATATTAAATTAAAAATCTCCCACGTGCTGAAACCGAAGCCTGGATCCGCTGCCAATCAAACGATTTTTGATTTAAAGAAGAAAACCACGACCGCCAAGGAATTTCACGTGAGTTATAAGTTTAAAGGGGCCCCAATCTACGCTTCGAAAATATTTCAGTGCAGAAAGATATAAAATTTTCTTCGTTAAATTATTGGCCACGCCGACAAGCGCTTTTAGTTATTAAGAGCCTAGAATTTATTCATATAGAATTTCTAAGAATTTGTAGTTGATTAGCTATCCTCCGCTGCCAGAACCACGACCCCGAGCATTTTAAAAATATTTTATAATTCATTTTTCACTATTTTTTCAAAACTGTTAAATTTTATCAATTGTAAAATTCTGTCGAATCACGCATGGTATCATGCAAGTACAAGAAAATTGCTAATCATTTTTGTTAATGTTAAACCACTTTCAATCTGTAAATCAAATTCTGAATCTGCACTGTAAGATCATATATTTTATTATAATATATTCCAGTTTTGTTAATTCGTTTTCTGAGTTCGATTATTTCTTAAGCCTGTCAATTATTGTGTCTGATACGTTCTATATCATCAAGAACCGATCGAATACGATCATTGAAATAATTGAATTAAGCTGGATATTGGAACAGGTCTAAGTGGATGTAGTGAGTGGGGTCAGATCGAGATATTTATTCTTTGTCCTTACCTGCTCATATATCAGCTTTTATCTGTTACCAACCTCGACTTAGGAGCGAACACATCAATTGTACAGCAGATGCAGCCAGAGATCATATAAATTCCTACAATAGAGCTTAAAACCCGACAAGACTCTGTTCTCGAAGTATATTCTGAACGATATTTGGTCCAAATACCGTATTTTAATCCTTCAGAACTTATTAGAGACGCAGTCCCGTAAATTATCTACATCGGGATTTTTGCTCGACCTGTATGATTTTGTATGCTCATTCTTCACAGGTAATAATTTTAAGGTATCCGTATTCAGTGTTTAGCGATCGCTACACTACTTATAAAAATTTCATCATTATACAATCTGTCATTAGAAGAATCAAGGGTGAGCGAGCGTTTAGGCCTCCCGCGATTCCGACAATTGTATTGAATCTTGTAGTGAGTCAATCAGTCTGGTGTACACTCAGCGTCCACGCACGCAGTTACAAAATTTATAGCCTCTACACCATTGATTCAGTACAAGATTCACTCTACATGTGTGAAGCCATTAAAAAACGCTCCACATGATTTGCCGGCCCAATGTGAGGCATTTGGATACAGCACTACATGATTTGGCAAATCACCCTACATATGTGAGGCGAGTAAAATACCGCTTTACATGATTTGGCGCCCAACAGTGATAGGCATTGAAGAGGTGGATAATCGACTACGAGGATTATTTGGTTGCTCAGTATACTATAGCGCTGACAACGGGAAAATTTTTGAAAAATTCATGGTTGTGAATTTCTTCAAATTTAATACTAACTGTTCACTGTTATATAAAATAACAAGGCGTACCATACCCAATTTTTGAACAGAAAAGAAATTTATCGATTGATGAATTTTTAGAGAAAAAATCGAACTCAGAATTTTATTATTGTGTTATTCGAGAATTGGTCATATTATAAGTCATAGGTTTGAGAAATACCATAAGAAAAGTCATATTATTTTAAGAATATTAGGTCTACACCAAAACAATTTATAAGAAAATTCATGGAAAAGAGGATTGAAGTTATCTACATTTAAAAAAAAAAATAAAAATTTTAAAGCATAAAGAGGTAAGCAAAATTAAATCACGGATATATTGCGGAATAATTCAAACAGAACACTGCTGCTTTTATATAAAATTTTGCAAATAATACTAGCCCTATATATAGAATTGCGGCAAGAAATTATAAGAGTAAAATATTTTATAATAATAGTAATAATAAATTATAAGAGGCGTACCTGTATTACCGCATAAGTGTCCATTGTGTATCCTGTATGTTCTTGTCATTTTTATGTTAACGATATTGCTAATTTGATTCACTTCATCACTGAACATATTATTGAATCACACTTTTGTATTTCTTCATTGAACGAATTTTTTCGCACTATTTCAATTTTTGATCATTCACTTATAATCGTTTCACATAACCTCACATGTTTGCGGTCGTTTCAACACACTTGCATCTTTATATCATCCGATAAATTATGGAAGAACCACACCGCATCCTGGAACCCACATCGGCGACTTCAAGGACGGAAGATGTCGCGCAGGAGAAATGCCCATGCACCGCCGTCCCAGAGGTCCAGACGTCTGTACTTCACACTACAGAATCCCCACCGCTGACCGAAGACCACACACTCATCCCGCTATATTGGGCAAACATCATTCTGGAAGTAGTAAAAAATTCATATGAAGGAAACACACGAGCAAATGAAGAAATAATTGAAGAAGTCCGACAGATGCGGATAGCAAGTGAACAAGGTTTCGAAAAACAGGAACAAAGGTTGAAGGAAGCAGCAGAGGAAGCAGGATGGTAACACAGCAAATCGAGGGGGATCATCAGACAATAAAAATCAATATTGGACCAGAGACTGAGCCATGCATGCGAAGGCAGACACACCCAAGGAGGAGGTCATAAAACAGGCAAGCGAACATGACACATGTATGGAAAACCAACCCACCGAGAATATCAAGACTGAAGTTGCACCGCACGCCGCCGAACGCCGAGAGGGACCGGACGACATCACCAGCCAAGCGGAGGACGTCATCCATGGCATAGAGGGACAGCCCGCATCACCGCCCGCAGAATGCCAAGAGGAGCCGGACGACATCACCCGCCAAGCCGAGGACGTCATCCATGGCATAGAGGGACAGCCCGTACTACCGCCCGCAGAATGCCAAGAGGAGCCGGACGACATCACCCGCCAAGCCGAGGACGTCATCCATCAGGTAGAGGGACAGCCCGCACCACCGCGCGCCGGACACCAGGAGTCCAAGGACGTTACCGACCACGTTGAAGAGCAGCCCGGACCGCCGACCGCCTGTATCTCCGAGCCACCGAGGACAACACCTGCAACAGATAAACCCAGCACTCATGAAGATAGTTCGCCAAACAATAGAAATAAAACAAAAATTCACAACAAATCAAAATCACAACTGAAACTAAAAACCAATAAATCAAAACAACATACAAGCAACATAGTAGTTCAGCAGAAAAGAAAAATAGTGTCAAGAAGAACCTATCTACACCGCCGTCATGTTAGGCTGAAATCCCACATCAAACATTGTACCAACGTGCAGAAAAAGAAAATAGTCTCAGGAAGGACCTACAATCACTGCAGTCATGTCCGGTTGAAATCAAATAGACTTTACACCAGCATGCAGAAAAGTAAAACATTATTTGGAAGAATCCATAGACACCACCGGCATGTCAGGTTTAAAAAGATCAAACTACATGTCACCGGTCGACAAGGAAGGACAACATTGGCTGAAGAGATCTACCTACTTCACAGGCATGTTCGTTTCAAGCAAAGTTTAGTGAAACGGACAGTCACAAATCGGAATTGGAACTTGAAATAAATCAGAAATCAAATTTAGATGGGGGCTTAAGGAAGAAATAATTTTTCAATCAACTAGAAACTACATTTGTGGAATACACCAATAATCAAACACTTCATAATCACAGCCTACCCATCGAATCATATCTTAGCAGACTGGCATCTTTCTACTGCAGCCTAATCAACATAACCTAAACTTCGCCGCATCTCAGCTAATATGAAATATTATCAATCTACTTCAAATGAAGAAATTATTATCAACTTTAAGTCAAGAAATTAAAACTGAAAACAACTTTAAGAATTTACCAACCTGATCAAGCCATCCACCTCGTGTCAGAGTCATCACAGGAAAAATCGCCTAGTACAATCCGCCCAACTGAAAAACAAAAACAAAAATTGTATTATCAACAGAAAATATTTGTAAATTAGAAATAAGATGAAGTTAGTAGTGAATAGGAGGAAAGAAAATAAACAAAGTTTATTTGAAAAAATGCGTAAATATAACCTCGAAATACAGAATTGATAGAAAAATCTATTCAGAACCAAAGCCTGTTCGATAATTTTCTTCGTCACACCAACCAATGTGTGCGAGATCATAGAGTCAATTTTAATGGAATCAAAGCAATATCGTTATTAATTAATGTAACCTATTATTTAATGTGAAATTATAAGTGAAAAACGCAACCAAAAATATATATTTATGTTAATCTGCACGTAATGCGCATGTTCTATGTCATATAAATGTATTGCTAAAAAAGCTAAAAAGAAAATGAAATTCTTACCTTCAAATGTGAAATTTATTATTGTTGCATCAAAAGATCATGAATTTTAATTCAAATTGATAAATATAATCTTGAAGGCATAATATTTGTAACCAGCATTGATAAAAATCAAAAGAAATCACTTCAAGTGTAACCCTGTTTGTACACAACGTACTAAGCACAAAAAAGAAATTGCTCGAGTCAAACGGTAGTCAATTGTCAAGTCACCGAAGTTAAATCACACTCTCACCCAACTTATGTAAAAGCCAGAACAAAGAGTCGAAATCTGTAATAACCATGAAAAAATGATGAAAATCTATATTTGTTGCAAATACTGTTTGAATCTTAAGAGGATAATATGTGAAATTTTGTATATTTGTTATAGTTATGGGTCTGCTCATAAGCCACCCGTGAATGGAAGTTGTGGAGTTGTTTTAATGAAGGATCCAAAGAGACCTCATTAATTATTGTATTTCGATTGTATCCAATGAAAGGAACAATCAATTATTTATTTTCTCGTAGCCAAAAGTGCACAATATATCGTTTTTTAGTGTTAAGTGTGGAGTTTTCGTAGAAGTAAGGAGATGAAATGGTGTATTCATCACAATATCGGATTTTTCAAATAGTCATTGTTTCGACTCGTCTCCCAATTACCTATTTAAAATATCCTGGGGGCTTTTGTGTGATGAATCTTTCAAATAGATCTCATGAGAAGAGAGAAAAATTGTGATTACCTTTTAAAATGAAAGAATTTGCTAAAGGAATAGTTAGCGACCGAGCGATAAAGCTTACTTATCAGTAACTGTATATTAGATAAGAGTACCGTTCTGTACTGAACATTTTCTAGAAAATTATTCAATAAAATTATAATTATTCTGCAAATAAAGCACAAATTATTTATGAATTGCTCATTGAATTTGAGGTTACACTTTGTTTACTATCGATCAGATGTTTTAAAGCAGCCGAACACAGCTGACTGATTCAAAGTATTGTCAAATGTCATGCCGGTTTCATGCATGGTATAATATCATTCCTAAAAATTATAAAACTATCAATAAAGGACCAAGAATTTCGAATAAAAAATAAAATGTATGTATTATCGTTGAAATTATTTATTATTTAAGAAATTATATTATATGTCAGGTCTTATTGTAACTAACTAGGTCATAGCATGAACAGTATATTATTGATAAAACGGCAGAAATTAATTATAACAGTCTCAAACCTAATAAAAATTGTATAAGAATATTAATTTATTAATGATTAATTCAACTGAACCACATGGTAATTAAATCTCTTTGGCAAGCCTAAGCCAATCATAGTGCATAGAAATAGCACCAAAAAGGTGATCGTTTGAAAGCAACACATGTTAATCTACTATCAGACAACAAACCTGCCTTATCATATACGCTAGCACATGTACATTGTATGAGAGGAACTATGTCTAGAGATTAAGCAGTTTTAAGAATTACATAAATTGAATTATTATTGTAATTAAAGGAATTATATTCTACTGCCTGCCACTGACGTCACGTCTACGTCACAATCGTTCTACCAATGGCAAATTTTCATGCAAATTATTACATCGAGATTCTCAGAAGAAAGGTCTAGCCAAGAAGCTTAGAGAAAAGACAGCACTTCCCTTTTGAAATCCTCACCGTTCAGATCTCTTTATAGTTACCAAGACCTATTCGTAAAAATTCTTGTTCGATTTTATATGTTTTATTTGTGAGCCAATATTTTAGGCCAATCTATTTGTTATTTGTAAATTTATTTTCATCAATCGATAAATTAAAAGTTTAAAGTTAATCATCCCTTAATTAATTTGGTGAAGGAAATATTAAATTAAAATCTCCCACGTGCTGAAACCGAAGCCTGGATCCGCTGCCGATCAAACGATTTTTGATTAAAGAAAAAACCACGACCGCCAAGGAATTTCATGTGAGTTATAAGTTTAAAGGGGCCCCAATCTACGCTTCGAAAATATTTCAGTGCAGAAAGATATAAAATTTTCTTCGTTAAATTATTGGCCACGCCGACAAGCGCTTTTAGTTATTAAGAGCCTAGAATTTATTCATATAGAATTTCTAAGAATTTGTAGTTGATTAGCTATCCTCCGCTGCCAGAACCACGACCCCGAGCATTTTTAAAAATATTTTATAATTCATTTTTCACTATTTTTTCAAAACCGTTCAATTTTATCAATTGTAAAATTCTGTCGAATCACGCATGATATCATGCAAGTACAAGAAAATTGCTAATCATTTTTGTTAATGTTAAACCACTTTCAATATGTAAATTATATTCTGAATCTGCACTGTGAGATCATATATTTTATTATAATATATTCCAGTTTTGCTAATTCGTTTTCTGAGTTCGATTATTTCTTAAGCCTGTCAATTATTGTGTCTGATACGTTCTATATCATCAAGAACCGATCGAATACGATCATTGGAATAATTGAATTAAGCTGGATATTGGAACAGGTCTAAGTGGATGTAGTGAGTGGGGTCAGATCGAGATATTTATTCTTTGTCCTTACCTGCTCATATATCAGCTTTTATCTGTTACCAACCTCGACTTAGGAGCGAATACATCAATTGTACAGCAGATGCAGCCAGAGATCATATAAATTCCTACAATAGAGCTTAAAACCCGACAAGACTCTGTTCTCGAAGTATATTCTGAACGATATTTGGTCCAAATACCGTATTTCAATCCTTCAGAACCTATTAGAGACGCAGTCCCGTAAATTATCTACATCGGGATTTTTGCTCGACCTGTATGATTTTGTATGCTCATTCTTCACAGTTAATAATTTTAAGGTATCCGTATTCAGTGTTTAGCGATCGCTACACTACTTATAAAAATTTCATCATTATACAATCTGTCATTAGAAGAATCAAGGGTGAGCGAGCGTTTAGGCCTCCCGAGATTCCGACAATTGTATTGAATCTTGTAGTGAGTCAATCAGTCTGGTGTACACTCAGCGTCCACGCACGCAGTTACAAAATTTATAGCCTCTACACCATTGATTCAGTACAAGATTCACTCTACATGTGTGAAGCCATTAAAAAACGCTCCACATGATTTGCCGGCCCAATGTGAGGCATTTGGATACAGCACTACATGATTTGGCAAATCACCCTACATATTATGTGAGGCGAGTAAAATACCGCTTTACAATATATATATTATATATATATATATATTGTTTATTTTTGTGTGTGGCGAAAAATAGCGTTCGCACCACGGGCAAAAATGTTTTTTCGCCACACTTGGATGTAATGAGCTGGTTTACGTGCGTCATATGGAGGCCGAAAGTGATTGTTTTCCGACCAGGCCGGTAAAACTTTACGGCCCTAGGGCTGTAAAATGACCTTGAATAACAGCTGATCGTGTCCGATCTCACAAAAATCATAGAGAGATAATCTCATAACGACTGTAATAATCTATATAATTATGTATCGTGAATCGCGGTATTATGTCTATAATATATTTTATAAATTACTGTTTAATAATTTAATATTTATTATTGTGTTTTTGATATCAAACAATGAATACAATGGCTGCATTGTCCATTGTCAGAAGGTACGTATCGCAAGTATTTAAAAGTGAAGAATCGAATTTGAAATCAAAGTACAATAATTGTATCATATTTGAAAGTGAGGTAGAGTAATAATTGTTTCTTTTTTATTATCGAATTCCACTTCTTGATGCAATACAATCAACTATAATAACAAGAAAATACAGCAGAGATCTGAAGTTTAAGGTAAGCCTACTGGTGAAACTCAGCCTTGACTAAAAAATTCCTAGTAATTTTTCCGTAATTCATTATTAAAACTTTTAGATAATTTTTCTTTAATATTGAACCATATAGAGAAACATTAGGCCCACTCAAGATTGAATCTTCGAATGTTTTCTCTATGATTTCAGAGCAATATTTTGTTGTGAAAATGCCGGCAAACTGGCTTCAAATTAATATGCCGCTATACACTATATTATAGTAGCCTACATACGTTACCTCTTACCTGACTTAATTCAGAGTGAAAATTTTATTGTGAAACAGATAATAATATTAATTTTAATAATATAAGTCATGAGCCAAAGTCTGTTGTACCTTTGACTATAGAAAGAACCTCTTCTATAGAAAGAACAACCTTCTTCTATAGTCAAAGGTTGTACGCTTTTTAGGAGTGAAGTAAACTTTTTTAGAAGTCTAGTTTACAGTATTACGTGTATGCTAAGAGTTATCAGTCAGACCTCTATGTTCAACAATACGCAATAGCCGAGAACGTAAAGGCGTAACGCAACAGAACTCCAAAGCTCAGTGGATAAACAAACACGATCTATGTTCGAATCTCGGTCAATGACATTTTTTTTTGTCGATGAATTTCGACTTTTATTAGCTATTTTTTATATTAGTTACCATAATTTAATTTCAATCAATTTTTTAGATATATTTTGAGACAAAACTGTGAAATATGCAATTATATTAATTTTTCATCCATTATTTCAAATAGTAATGAAAATTCTATTCATCCATCTATCCATGAGATATTGCACCGGGCGCAAAGTGCGAGCTATAAAATTCAAACATTATTCGAAATATTAATAGTATATAAAATATGCTCACTATTGTAAATTATTTATTAGTAATATTGAAATTAATTGACAGTAAAAGTTGTCATAACCAAGATTCAAACTATCAAAATAGGCTGTTTGAATTTTATTAATTTTTCTATTTCTTATAAATATTGGGAAGTTTTTTTTTTTGGTGTGGCGAAAAATAGCGTTTGCAACACGGGCAAAAAATGTTTTTCCGGCTCTCGAATGCTTAGAGTTCTCGACTTCGTCTCGAACTTGAAAACCGCGATCTCGAGCCGGAAAACGTACATTTTCGACCCTAGGTGCGAAATATACTATTCCAGCTCTCATTCTTTTCTAGTCCTCGGCCTACGGCCTCGGACTTGAAAACCAATTTCGAGCCGGAAAAATCTCATTTTCTGCTCTAGGTGCGAAATATACTATTTCAATGAGAAGAAGATGGAATAATTCAAAATAACATAAGGAGCTTAGAGAATATAAGAGAGGAAGAGTAAATAAAAAAAAGAAACAATATACGCAATTCTCAGCAGCTGCATTTAATTGTTATCACAGTGCAGACCTACGATTTGTGCTACATGACACTGGAGGGTTGTTTGTTTGTGAGGTGAAGGGGTGGATTCCGGAACCCCTTTTTCCAGCAGTAATCAGGGTTGAGTAACGCCGCCTTGGGGCCCGGCTGGATGGGTGACCCCTGCTGCGAGATAAGGGCTCATACTCCCCCGTTGTCGTTAAATCAACAAGTTGATTCTGTACTCATTAAAGGAGGTCGCGTGTGAGCAATGTTGCTTAGTGGACACACTCTCTCTCAGTTTCTCTTTTTCTCTCTCTCCCTCTCTGACCCACCCTCTCAATCACACTCTCATCCTCTCTCTCTTCATGTAACATCGAATCTCTCCTATCCTCTCTGATACCCTCTCGCACTCTCTCATTCCCTCTCACTCCCTCACTCTCTCTCTCACTCTCTCTCTCTCTCTCTCTCTCTCTCTCTCTCTCTCTCTCTCTCTCTTTCTCTCCATGTATCATCAAAAGCATAGAGTTAATGCGGGTTGCGTTAGTTTTCGCACGCTTTTCCAATAGGGGTGATGGTAAGAGTTTAGTACAACCAAAATGTTTAGATAAGGATGAATCATTATACGATTATTGGAAGGTTGTATTGTTGGTATTGAGTGTACAAGAACGAGACAATATATGATAATTTGATGAAAATGTGGTACCTTATTGTATCTTATCTTATTTATTTATTTATTTATTTATTCATTTATTTATAGACCTCACGCAGTATTCTCATCCACAAGTACCTGATTGAAACTATAGACCTTATGGAAACACAGCAATAGACTCACTTCTCCACACATCTGTGTAATCACTTGTCAGCTGATTTATGATGAATAATTCTATAGTCTGATTTTTACTCCAATATTGGCGTATGAAGGAGGCTCTTTTTTCCTTTTATATTATCCTTGAAATGCAAAATTTCCAAAAACCTAGTATATACGTCGACGCGCAATTAAAAAAGGAACATTCCTGTCAAATTTCATGAAAATCTATTACCGCGTTTCGCCGTAAATGCGCAACTTAAAAACATATAAACATTTAAACATTAAGAGAAATGCCAAACCGTCGACTTGAATCTTAGACCTCACTTCGCTCGGTCAAAAATCTACTTTGTAAAATAATTGAGGACTGAAAATTGTGTGAAGTGCAACTTCAAGCACAAGCACAAGGTTACCTTATTTTCTCTCTCTCTATCATTTTGATGATGTACTTATTATATGATTCGATGAAGAATTTGATAACATCTATTTCTGACTAATTGTAACCTTATCTAAATTTGGGAGAGGAATAGCACAAGGTCACCTTATTTTTTCTTTCCCTATCATTTTGATTATTGTATGAATCAATAAAGAATTTGAATATGAGTTAGTTTCAAAACAAGACATGGTTCGGAAAAAATTGTTACCCCAGACATAGAAGAAACAGAAGGTTCAGTAAGCATAGACAGCAGAGGTGATTATATAGAGAGGTCTGGACTCTGGCCTTGTTTTAAAGGGCTTGTGACACCTTGTTTGTTTCTAAGGACGTCAGGAGGACATCCAATAGTAGTTATCGGAAACGGAAACAAATAGAGAGAGAAAGAGTGAGGAAGTAACGATGAGGAAGAAGGAAATGGGAGAGGTAGATGGACAAGACAAACTCTTCTTATTTATATAATTGGATGAGCCAACAGAGTGCACCTTGTTGTATAACAAGCACAACGTCCAGTTGTTAAGGAGGAGGAGGTGGAGGAGGAGGAGGAGGAGGTGGAGGAGGAGGAGGAGGATGAGTTGTAGGTGGTGAAGGAGGAGGATGAGGAGAAGAAGGAGGAGAAGGAGTGTGATGATGAGGAGAAGAAGGAGGAGAAGGAGTGTGATGATGATGAGGAGGAGGAGGTGGTGGTGAAGGAGGTGGTGGATGAGAATGAGGAGAATGAGGAGAAGAAGGAGGAGAAGGAGTGTGATGAGGAGGAGTAGGAGTAGGAGGAGGAGGAGATGGTGAATGAGGTGGGGTAGGAGGAGGAGGAGGATGAGGAGTAGAAGGAGGAGGAGCATGATAAGGAGGAAGAGGAGCAGAAGGAGGAGGATGTTGTGGAGGAAGTGGGGGTGAGGAGTAGGAAGAGGAGGAGGAGGTGGTGGAGAAGGAGGTGGGGGAGGAGGAGGTTTGTGAGGAGGAGGATGAGTAGTAGAAGGAGGAGAAGGAGGAGTTGTTTTCCAAGTGAGGAAACCTGAGGAGTGATATATCTGAGGATTGAGCGTACTCTAACAAGATGTAACAAGGAAATAGTAGACTGAAAGAGGGTGGTCGAGGAGGAGGAGGTGAAGAAGGCAGAGGTTTGGAGGAGGAGGAGGAGGAGAAGCGGACTGTATTGGACACTACGGGATAGACACACAGGAAAACAAGGAAATTGCTGATGTTGCACCTCTGTGCTCTTTGCTCGTCTTCTTCCCTCCTCCTCCATCTCCTCGACCACCACCTCCACCACCACCACCACCACCATCTCATTCTTCTCCCCATCCTACCCCGTCTCATCCTTATCATCCTCCTCCTCCTCCACAACTACTTCTTTCTCCTCCACTCTGAGATGTACAACTGAATCATCACAATGATGTCAAGTGATTATGATGTCCTGCCCTCAAATTTTCTCCATATAGTAACGATGTAGACTACCTAAAGTGAGGTCCACGTTATAATGGCAGTAGAGAGAGATAGGGGAACAGCGTTGCCGATTGTCTGCCTTGCCACTGTCTCCTATAGAAGATAACTGATAGCGGTATATCTGATGGAGTATTACCTGTTCATTCTTGTTAAGGATAATGATTTATATTTTATTCAAGCAAATATATTTTTAAATTTTTCGTAATTGGGATTGGATATTTTGTTAACTATTTATATTTCTCGTCATCATTTCCATTTATCATTCATTTATTTTCTTAATTTATCATCCTTGTTGCACAGTGTTTTAGTTTTAACTTAGAATTATTGTATAGGAGGATTTAGTTCCGGTTTCCAAGCTCGGGACTTGGCTAAGTTCTAGACTTTAAACAGCTGAAGTCAGAAAATTGGCTTTCAAAAGCGGGACGTACTGTAGTCGCAGTTTTTATTTTCTCATTCCTATAATTGAAAACGTTTCTCATTGACAAAATGAAACATTCTTAAATAATTCAGAATAGCTGAAACTTGACACTTTTTTCTCTTTATTTTATTTTGTGTTCAATTTTCTAGTTTTTTGAAATTTAATTCAAACGTGACTTTGACAATGACTACGACTACGCCCCGTTTCGGAAAGCCAATTTTCTGACTTCAGTTGTTTAAAGTCTAGAACTTCGTCAAATCCGGAGCTCGGAAGCCGGCCCTAATGTAAGAGAGGACCGGCTGCGCCCCAACTTCGCCCTCCTAGGTTCTAAATAAAGGGAACTAATCAATCAATCGATCATCATCATCTTCCCCTCAAGGATAAGGTTCATTAATCAACCTGTTCCGGTAACCATCTCTTTCTCGGCTTTCCTACATCTCTCTTTCCAGTAGGTCTATAGTTTTGGACTTCAAGTAGCATTCTTCCAGGTGACATTCTTTTCAAGACTACGCCAGTTGTAATTTATATTTCTACATTGTTAAAAACCAATCTACCGGAGCTAGAAAAAGAAAGCGCTATCATCTTTGTTGAATGATAGACAAGGTTAGCAACACCAATGTTGATCAATTACTGCCATTATAACGTGGACCTCACTTTAGTGATCTATCAATCTGATTGTAAAATGTAGTGATTGAGATTATATATTTGTTAGATAATTATTTTTATACATTGTTAGAAAATGATCTACCGACGTTGCGGAGCTAAAAAAGGATAGCGCTATCATCTTTGTAGAATGATAAACAAGGATAGCAACACCAATGTTGATCAAATACTGCCATTATAACGTGGACCTCACTTTAGTGACACTAACAGCCGTCAAAGCTGTTTGAGTATCGGATAAACATCACTGCAATTCGTGTATAAACATGTTGCTTGCTTCATAATTGACGTGGGCCAACATTGGCACATAAACATGTTTCCTTGCTTTATAATTGACGTGGGCCAACACTGGCTCCTTTTTCCTTTAATATTATCCTTGAAATGCAAAATTTCTAAAAACCTTGTATATACGTCGACGCGAAATTAAAAATGGAACATACCTGTCAAATTTCATGAAAATCTATTACCGGTACCGCGTTTCGCCGTAAATGCGCAACATAAGCTGCGTACACATATTCACGCTTCCAACCAGCACCGAGCACGCTCCTCCCTCGTACCGCCCTCGTACCGCCCTCGTACCACCATCGAACCACAGTCGCACCGCCCACGCACCCATCATGAACGTTATGGAAGATGTTAGATCTTCTTGCGTTCCCCGGTCGATCCACTGTTGCTCCCCGGTCGATCATCAATCGCTCTGCTGGAGTGACGTTCGGTTGCGGAGCAGAGAGAAAGTCTGTACGCACCTTTATAAACATTTAAACATTCAAACATTTAAACTTTAAGAGAAATGCCAAACCGTCGACTTGCATCTTAGACCTCACTTCGCTCGGTCAACATAGGGTTTGATGGAAATAACTGTCGATGGGAACACCATAGACAAGAGATAGCATAAGAGGATAATATTGAAAAGAAGATTAAATAGTTGATGTTGCTTTCCATGACGAAACACTATATAATAACTTTGTTGTAGTTCAGACACTGTGTTACTTGTAAATATTTGTAAAAACACTTACTTTTCTTGGAGTATCGAGGAATGCATTTCACTCCTGAAGAGGAGCTTCATCAGCCTGACAACGGGGGCGCTTGCTCTTATGAGTTGGACTGTGTGGCCAAAATGTGGGAAAATTGGATTTGAAGTTTATTTGATCATTCATTAGATTGGATTTGTCGTTCTTGAGGTGTTAAATCCAATCGAATGAATGATCAAATAAACTTCAAATCCAATATTCTCCCACATTTTGGCCACACAGTCCAACCCATAAAAGCAAACGCCCCTGGTGTCTCTCAGGCTGATGAAGCTCCTCTTCAGGAGTGAAATTCATTCCTCAATACTCCAAGGAAAGTAAGTATTTTTCCAAATATTCACAAGTTACAAAGTGATTAAATAGTGTAAGGCCCGGTTTCACAAAATCTGGTTAAATTTTAACCGTGATTAATTCCACGAGAACCAATCAGAGAAGGCATTTCTGGAAAGACGGCTTCTCTGATTGGTTCTTGTGGAATGAATCAAAGTTGAAATTTAACCGGCTTCCGTGCAACCGACACTATGTCTTCTTAGACTATTAATAGTAAGAAAATAATCCCATAGTTTGTAGAATTCATTCAATGCTTGGAAGTTTTGTATCAAATTATGGTGTTGTGTATCAAGTTCAGATGATACTGTATTATATTATTTTAATATTGAATCATGTGTGGTGATACTTGTATCATTTATGGTGATACCATAGAATAAGATAGCATAATAAGATATCTCATGGTATAGGGCGTGTTTGTTTCAAATTCCACTGTATCGACTCAATCGATAATCCTATAGTGAGGTCCACGTTATAATGGCAGTGTTAGATTAGCAATGGTATTGCTATCCTTGTCTATCATTCAACAAAGCATATGACGCTATCTCTTTCACGCTTTGCGTTGTTGCCACATCGTTTATCAACAATGTAGAAATTCAACTAATTGACGAAATATTCAATCTCAATCAAGAAAATTTATTATTACATCTTTAAAAAATATATTTTCCTGACAATTAAAATATGATAAACTAATTTCAACAATAATGAACAGTTAAATTGATGAGATATACCAGTATCAGCTGTTTGGGTGGCAAGGCTAAGATCTGGCAACCCTTCTCTCCTATCTTCCTACACTGCCATTATAACGTGGACCTCACTATATAGTGAGGTCCACGTTATGATGGCAGTGTTAGATTGGCAATGGTATTGCTATCCTTGTCTATCATTCAAGAAATCGGATAGCGCTATCTCTATCTCGCTTTGTTCTGATGTCAGATCGTATTTTAAAATAAATAATTAATTAACTTGATACAATATTCTTGGTTAATAGAATATAATTATTTTGAACGAGAATGGACAGTTAATATTACATCAATAAACCTGTATCAACTACCGTCTGTGGGAGGCATTGACAAGACATAGGATCGGCAACGTTGTTCTATTTTTCTCCACTGCCATTATAACATGTACCTCACTATAGCAGTTCATTTTCGTGAAGCTTCGTGACTCTGGTAGTCTCTCATACATTAGTCAAGTTTCCTTGGATTCAAGAATGGAATAAATTTATTTTGCCAACTTGACGTCAAGTTTACAAGAGCAGAAACTTGAATCCACTTTACCAATGTAGACCGTTCTTTAAGTTTTGTTGATTCAAGTAGATGTCGAACATGTTCGACTTCTGGACTAAACTTGAATCTTGAAGGTACAATCCAACCTACAGATCAGAAAATGAGAAGAAATCAGTTGTCTGTCAATGTAGAGTGTATGAAAACATCGAAATAAAAGAAATAAAAATCCAAGTAACCTTTTTGAAATTGTTCATTCACAGCATATCTCGGCTATGATGCCATTATCAAGTAATTGATAAAATAAAATGGCCGGAACATGTCGTGAATAATCAATTTTAGATAGGGTACTTGAATTTTGATTTCTTTCATTTAGTTGTTTTCATACATTCTACATTGATTGACAACTGGTTTTATATCATTTCCTGATCTGTTTTCATATTTATTTTCATTTTTTATTTCTATTCAAGAGTACCCTAACCAGAAGAGTATGATATAGAACATGCAGAAGAAAGTAAGATATGGAAAAGAAAACTTTGAGATAAAAATAATAATATCGAGTGACCTTGCTGGCTCAGGTCTGGTGTAAGAGTTTTCAGGTCGCAACTGATCAATTTCAGGCCTCTGACATGATTTTACGACTGTCATGAGACAGCCAGGACCAACTATTAACGTGTCCATCTGAAACACTTAGGGCCGGTTTCCGAGCACGGGATTTAGCCAAGTTCTAGACTTCAAACAGCAAGAGTCAGAAAATTGGCTTTCCGAAACAGGACGTAGTCGCAGTTTTTATAATAAACTTTATTTTCCTATATCTATAACATTGGAAACGTTTTTCCTTGACGAAATTAAACTTTTCTAAATAATTAAAAATAGCTGAACTTAACACTTCCTCTTTATTTTATTTTGTGTTCAATTTTCTAGTTTTACGAAATTTAATTTGAACGTGGACTTCGACTATGCCACAAAGTAGAAGATATCTACTATATCTGTCTACTAATCTACTTTATCTCCTCTGTGACTACGCCCCGTTTCGGAAAACCAATTTTCTGACTCCAGCGGTTCAAAGGCTAGAACTCAGCTAAATCGCGAGCTCGGAGACCGGTCCTAAGAGATTAATTAAATTCTTCATTTCATGATTATATACTTTTGAGGTTATGAAGATTTGAATTCAAGTAAACTTGACTCAAAGTTTTCAAAATCGCCCACTCAACTCAAACGTTCAGAAAATTGAATTCAAGAAAACTTGACCAATGTAAACGCAGCTTTTTACCTCACATCAGGGGTGTGAATATACTCATAAATCACCCCAAAACCACATCCTCCTTTATTCCTAGTTGAGCTCGTGCTCTTTACAACCACCAACCGATTTTGCTCCCGCTTTGAAGATATCACGACACTTTTGTCGATCTCCCAACAATTTATCACTGGCGGCCAGTAGCGGTACAAGGGCTGTCCGAAAAGTAGCAGGAAATCACTTGTTCACATTTTTCAAGAGAACCGCTCCATACATCAGTATACTGCCACAAGACTGTCAACATTTATAACTATATATTTATCCTATACTATATTCAAACCCACGTATATACATGTATTTCCACAATGTATTCTATACTATATTGTTACTATTCTTCCCCAAAATACCACGTCATACAACCAACCGCCAAAAGCCTGTCGACATCATTTATCACTATATATGTATCCTAGACTACTCTCAAGCCAAACTATGGTTTGTTAAATGGCAGTGTTAGATTAGCAATGTAATTTCTATCCTTGTCTATCATCCAACAAAGTGGTAGCACCATCTCTTTCTCGCTTTGCTCTGCCAGATCGTCTTTTAACAATGTAGAATTGATAATTAATTAACAAAATATTTCATCTTAATTATGTAAATCTATTATGGAATTATTGAAAAATATAATCTCTTCCTTATAAAATATAATTGATTATTTTAAAGAAGGATGAACAATGAATGAATGGATGAATGAAAAACGTTTTTATTCACAAAAAGCAAAATGTTACAAACATTTGAAATGCCAAATTTACAATAATTTGGAAGAATAATACTCCTCACCTAGAACGAGTCTGTGTGTGAGGAGGGTTGTGTGCAATACAGTATAAGTCAATTTGCGTAGCACTTAACACTTGAGAAAAATGTCTGTTTATGAATTATAATTACTTGAACAGTAATCGGCTATAATCACACTATAGATTTATATACATAAAGTTATGTAAAAACTTATTTGTTAATGAATTATGTTGTGTGCAGATAAAAAAAAAAATTCTATTAGAACCTATCATATATGTTATCCAACAGTACAGGAGAAGAAAGTGAGAGGGGAGATTTGAAAATTTCAGATTAAAGTAAAGGAAATTCAGAGATAGACACTAAATATATGGTGACCTAATTAATTGTTCGCTGGCATCATGTCCAATGCTGAGCAGCCACCTCACCAACCCGCGCATTAAAGACAGCAATGCTGGCCCCCTCGGAGTGCAACATATCCCAGGGAACGGTTAATATTACATCAATAAACCTGTATCAGCTATCGTCTATGGAAGGCATTGAGAAGACAGAGGATCGGCAACGTTGTTCTGCTATCTTTCTCCACTGCCATCATAACGTGGACCTCACTCTACATGCATGTATTGTATAGTATATTGTTACTTTTCTTTTCTGGAAATCAGCCTATCATCATTTATAACTATATATTTATCCTATACTATATTCAAACCAAACTATATATACATCGGTTTTATGTTTTCTATACTATTATTCCTTGAAATCAGGCGTGGTTTGTGTATTCCAGTTCGGCTTTGTTGTTTAGAATAGAAGCGTGCCGTTTCGGAAACGCCGTGACTATCAGAATTTTGCCGACGATTTCTTCGAAATTGTGGCGATTATTTTGGGTCACTGTCGTTATTCAACAAAGAAAACTAGATGGAGAGAGACAGATCAAAGAATAGAGAAACAGAATTAAGAAAGAGAGAGTGTGATAGATAGAGAATAGAATTAAGAATAGAGAAACAGAATAAGGACAGAGAGAGAGAGAGGGAGAGAAATATATTGAAAGAAAAATAATAGTGAGATATAGTGTGATTGAGAGAAGTGTGTGTGAGAGTGAGGGTGTGTGGAGCAAGATAGAGAGAGAAAGTGAGTGGTAGTGTGAGTGAGAGTAGTGTTAGAAAGAGTGAGTGTGAGAAGGAGTGAGTGTGAGAGAGAATACCAGTAGGAGGAAAGTGACGGAAAGTACGTTGCAAGACAAATGGATCTGTGAAAATGGTGTTGTAGACAATGTTGAAAGCTGCCTACTGTAAAGATTTGTGTGCTTCAAAAGTCACGAAAAATCAGTGTTTTCAGTTGACAATGAACGTAATCAATATAAAAGGTGGGTGTGAGTGTGAGATGCCTCTTACTAACAAGACTTCTGAGGTGACACTTTGGTTCCTATTGTGAGAAAGAGAGAGAGCATTGCTACCATTTTAACAGAAGTTTGGAAACGGTTGACAATGGATTCATTTTGTGGATCTGTGTTCACAGCGGTGGATTTGTGGGGATTTTGTGGACAGTGGGCAGGTGATGCCTGGCAAGTAGATCACTTGTGGTGAGGGTGTTGGTTGCTATAGTGAGGTCCACGTTATAATGGCAGTATCTGAATTGACATTGGTGTAGCTATCCTCGTCTATCATTGAACAAAGCAGATAGAGTTATCCTTATCATAATCAGCTGTTGACTAATTTTGACCTTATCTGGTAGAAAATTTGGAATACAAAGAATAAATAGATGAAGAAACGAATAAAAAACACCCATGATCAAAGTTTCCCAGGGGAATTCACGTTTTCTGATTCCTATTCATGATGACTCGCCAAAAAGGTTCAAAAGTGATATAGGGTACAAACAATTATTTTATAGCAGGAGACTTCATGAAAACATTTTAAAACTTTCCCTACAACAAAAAGCTCAATCATTGAATTAAGCATGAGTAGATATATAGACTATAAAAGTTGAGTTTAATATTATACTGTGAAGGAGCTGCAGTCATGAAATAACCAATCGTAGCCCAACCTAATCAAACCACTCTCTGATAAAGTATTTGATTTGGGTATTCAGAAAGTTATCCTATGCACTTGAATGAGTGTAGGATAACATGTATAATAAGACAGTGGTTGAAAATATGCAGGTTGAATGAATGATTGATGAAAAACAGATAAGAAAATCAAAGAAAAAGATAAATTTGAGATTATATTTGTCATGATGTTCACAAAAAAAAACAGATTTATTTGTTTATGAAGGATGAGAAGAGAATCCAGATTTGGGGGATATGACGAACTATCAAGAGTGAGTTTTAAGTATAGATAGAATTCATAGATGAGTGATAAACGATAAATAGTGTACGTTAGAGTAGATACAAGTCTTGAGAAAAGATAACAGAAGAAGATATCCTATGGTATGGCCGTTCATGTTCCAAATTTTACTGTCAACTCAAGCCGATAGTCCTAGCAGTCCTTTTTCGTGAAGCTATTTGACGCCGGTAGTCATTCATACTGTGCCGTTCTTACACACTTACCCCAAAAAACAGTGATAATAGACAGTAGCCAGCTTAAGTCAACAAAAAATCGGCTTGAAAATTGGAACATGAACGACCTATATACCATGGGATTATCTTCTCATGCTATAATTGTGCTATATCTTTTCACTAGAAATCTACGAGATCCGATAGTATTGATATGGACATACACAACTAGCGCCCAGCGGTCAAATGAGAGTGATACATGGCTCCTATACACACGTACACTGTTTACGTCGTGACGTCATCACTGCCAGTCACATTATTTGTCTGTCTCTCTCTCACTCTCTCTGGAAGTGATAACGGTATGTAAACTTTCCGACAACCATCTTATTTATAACGACCATTCCTTCCTATTCGATTCCAAAAGTGTTCCATTGATTTATCTGAACTTGTGACGAATTTTGAAATCATTAATACATCGAATTTCGAGTATGTTGAAAAGGTTGACGAGCGGGAATCCCCCGTTTTGTCAAAATCAAACCACTCTCTGATAAAGTATTTGATTTGGGTATTCAGAAAGTTATCCTATGCACTTGAATGAGTGTAGGATAACATGTATAATAAGACAGTGGTTGAAAATATGCAGGTTGAATGAATGATTGATGAAAAACAGATAAGAAAATCAAAGAAAAAGATAAATTTGAGATTATATTTGTCATGATGTTCACAAAAAAAAACAGATTTATTTGTTTATGAAGGATGAGAAGAGAATCCAGATTTGGGGGATATGACGAACTATCAAGAGTGAGTTTTAAGTATAGATAGAATTCATAGATGAGTGATAAACGATAAATAGTGTACGTTAGAGTAGATACAAGTCTTGAGAAAAGATAACAGAAGAAGATATCCTATGGTATGGCCGTTCATGTTCCAAATTTTACTGTCAACTCAAGCCGATAGTCCTAGCAGTTCTTTTCCGTGAAGCTATTTGACGCCGGTAGTCATTCATACTGTGCCGTTCTTACACACTTACCCCAAAAAACAGTGATAATAGACAGTAGCCAGCTTAAGTCAACAAAAAATCGGCTTAAAAATTGAAACATGAACGACCTATATACCATGGGATTATCTTCTCATGCTATAATTGTGCTATATCTTTTCACTAGAAATCTACAAGATCCGATAGTATTGATATGGACATACACAACTAGCGCCCAGCGGTCAAATGAGAGTGATACATGGCTCCTATACACACGTACACTGTTTACGTCGTGACGTCATCACTGCCAGTCACATTATTTGTCTGTCTCTCTCTCACTCTCTCTGGAAGTGATAACGGTATGTAAACTTTCCGACAACCATCTTATTTATAACGACCATTCCTTCCTATTCGATTCCAAAAGTGTTCCATTGATTTATCTGAACTTGTGACGAATTTTGAAAACATTAATACATCGAATTTCGAGTATGTTGAAAAGGTTGACGAGCGGGAATCCCCCGTTTTGTCAAAACCACACCACCCCATCAACTTTTCGATAATTAGACAAATTGACTATTTCCGGCTGTCACCATGAGTGAGAAAACTTGCTACGCTGAGTGACGGAGGTTCAAAGTAATTAGTGTTTGAAGGTTTTAATTATTCAAAAAATATATCTTTATCTATCACCCACATTGTCTTTGTCAAAACAAAATTCAGAAATGAGAAGTCAAAACATTAGAATCATTGATTGAGACGATGTGTTTGCTAGAACCAATTTAACAGAGATTATTCATTCAAGATGACTGTATCTTGATGAATGATTGTTCGTTCAATCATGGTTCTAGCCCAATCTTTCAATATCAATTAGAATGGAATTATAGGATAGAAATATGTATCTCATTAACTTGGCTAATATGTTGTCATAATACAACGTATTGTAGTGTTTCGCTTGAAGCGAATTTCACTGTAGTGAATTTGAATTTCGCTCCTTCAGTCGGAGAACGTAATGTTGGCTGCTAGTTTCAGCGAAATGGCATCACTGGTGATGACGTCACGGACGTCTGTGAGTGGCCAAACACATTCTGACCGCTGGGCGCAAGTTGCACATTCCCATAGATATAACGGTGAAGCAGTAGTACTTACCTACAGTAGTACGTACCGAATCAAGGAATCCTTGTACACAAGGAAAATTAGTGAAAGATGTCGAAGAAGAAGAAGAAGAAGAAGAAGAATGATGATAAATATAAGGGAAGTGGAAGAAAACGTAAAAGTGGACAGTCACAGCTGTTAGCGGGTGGTAGAGTGCTCTAAAAATGTCAACGACCATGATAATATAAAGTGAGTTGAAGTGAATGGTCAGAGATTTGTTGATGTCTCCTTCATTCCCAGCTTGATATCGACCACTCACTCCCATTCCATTTTATTCGTTGACTTTTGTTGTTGTATTCAGCATCTTTTGTTGGATGCTTTTTGTATTGGAATTGTATTGAAACCTGCAACAGCACGTGTTGACTTGTATCTGCATCACCTGCTTGTCAGGATACATCTATTTTTTATCACAATTTCTTGATGGTTTTTTGAATATACTTTGGCAGATTTCATCGAGTCTAATGAGATTTCTGAAGAGTGTATCTGGCTGCACTAGAATTGATAGAATCTGAAATACTGATATAATACAGGTTTTATCGGTTATTTGAATATACTTTGGCAGATTCCATCGAGTCGAATTCAAGCTGAGATTTCTGTATTTGGCTGCACTGGAATATTTAGAATATTATAAATAGTGATATGGTACAGGTTATAGGCCTATCGGTCGCTTCTCTTCACAAAGTTCTAAAAAATAGACGTAACTGGTGCAGTCATTCGAATAGAATGCCACCTAGGAGAATGTCTGTCATTCAAGTTCAAAACTATAGACCTACTGGAAAAAGAGATGTAGGAAGGTCAAGGAAGAGATGGGTATCGGAACAGGTTAATTAATAAACCAAATTCTTGAAGTGAAGATTATGATAAGATTTCATCGATCTTGAAAACTATATCTAATACTAGGTAACATGTGCTCTGCAAGTTTCTAATTAAAAACTTGACATGCTGAAAACTTGACCTATTGAAATCTTGAACAATAAGAAAATAAGACTATAGTCTATACTCTATATGATCCTCGGTAAATCACAAATCAACATGAAATTTTTTTCAAAAGTCAATCAGTCCAGTAGTTCAGACTTGATGCATCATTCGTGAAATTCCTATCCCGTACGTGTATGAGCAAATTCTCTCCTTTATTATATCATATGAATTTTGTGTTTAAAATTCAATCTCCTTATAACTAGAAAACATTAGAAAATGGGATAATTATTATTCATTATTTTAAGAAAACTACGTGGATAATCTTTAGAGTTGAAAATTCTCAGCAGAATAGTGAGTTTGATGAAAAATTGTATTTCCAAAACCAGAATTATTTCTGGGATTTGGATTGGAATCACACATTTCTTCTATATCACCCACAGTAAACTCAACTTTGAATATCCAAAGCTTTAGAGATCCAGTGAAAGCTCGTTTTCAAGCAAACCTTATCAATGTTCGAAGCAACCTCCATTTTTGAAAGCTTCAAAATCAGTTTTTGGTGGTTTGGAGTTCATCTACAAACTGGCTCACTAAACATAGCTTCCCTCATTACCTAGGCACCAATCTGATGTATGGTGGAAGACTAATATTGGACTGTGTCATCACCCACATTTGGGAGAAAAATGGCACAAGTACTACCTTTTATCTTAATTTTTACTTATTTTATCTACCAATGTTATTACACAGATGTAAATTCATGAGCTTCAAGCTGTAAGTACAGATTTCAATATGATTATATCAGCTCAGAAATCAAAAGTAATGGCATTTCGGGGCAAGTGGCCCTTGCGTTCCAAAATAGTTCTGAATAATATAATAATGGAACAGGTGAGCAACTTTAAATATCTCGGCTGCGATGTATCCTATGACAGAGAATGTGATACACCTCAGAAAATAGGAAAGTTTAACTCAATTTGTGGAGTCATTCACCGAGCATTAGAGAATAAGGCCAGAAAAGAGACTGAGATTGAGTTCCATAGGACAATGGCCATCCCTTCAATGACATACGGTAGTGAGGTATGGACAAAGACCAAGAATGATGACTCACGAATTCAGGCATCAGAGATGAGGTTCCTGCGCAGCATTCGAAGATAGGCCTACTCGAGACGAGACCACATAAGAAATGAAACAATTCGAAGTGAGTGCAATGAGCAACCACTGACAGGAATCATTAAAAAATACAGATTTAAGTAGACAAGTGATCTGCGTCGTAGGCTATGCCACCAACTCGTCTCCCACTACAAGCTTTGGAAGTTGCAGTTGGATGGGTAAAGAGACGTCGGAAGACCGAGGAAGCGGTGGACACCGGAACAAGCTTTACAAGCCTAGTCCATGATGGATGATGATGATGATGATGATGTTATTACATCAGTGTCATTTGTATCGTAAATAAATAAAATGTAGGGAAATGAAATAAAATAAATCCACGGCTGATATGAACGTCAATCTGAACCATCAGTGCTTCTTATGATCTTATCTCAGTTTGTCATGAAATTCTGATCAAAATAATTTCCTTATAACCTTCAAAAATATTCCCAGCAAACTCATGCTGATACGGAATTTCGCACGCCTTTCACGATCAACAAATTCTATAGTTATACATATCATGTGACATACATGTAATGCTTGTCTGTACATATTACATGCCATATATATATTTGTGTGACATATCGTGAATTTTCAGCATTGTATACAGAAATCGTTGCCTACACTCTACGAGCCCAATTGCACGCGTTTCAAAACAGTCAGCTCACGTTGTGATATCTCTACAATATTTCTACAACTGATCGACAACAAACGGCTTTTTCACTTGGAGTGTTTTGAAAATATCACGCACCCGGAATAGATTTCGAAAGCCATGAAATTGAATCAATCCCGTGAAATAGATTTAGAAAGCCGTCTAATTGAATCAATCCTGTGTTGGCTCCTGTGAAAACATCGTTGTGTTTTCAGGATTTAGGGAGGGTTTAGGGGTTGGGAGGGAGTGATTGTTTGGGACAAGATTTTTATCCCCAATGTTGTTTTCTAGTCGTTCTTTTTATTAACAAAAGAGTGATTTTATTTTTGTTGTACTGTATTCTTTTATGAATGATTGACAGTTTTGTCAGTGGTATGAATTTCCGAATGATTGAACCAATTACTGGATGAGTGACTGACATTGGAGGTCCCTCTGTATTGATTGAGAGGATTTGAAATTGGTCACAACCACATGTAATTTGATTTATTTTATTTCATTTATTTATTAATTTATGATAAAATTACACTAATGTAATAACATCGGTAGATAAAATAATAAGGTAGTCCTTGTGCTATTTTTCTTCCAAATTTGTAGATGATGACACAGCTCAAGATAAGGTTAGAATTTAAATTTTACAATTTTAGTTCAAAATAAACATGGAAACTATGGATTGAGATGTCTTGAATTGATGAATCAATCAGAAATATTCCACTCAATTATTACTTGTGACAATATAATATTAAGCAATTTAAAAGAATTTGGAACCATGGAAGAAACACAAACTTCTAAGCACTCTATATTCTATACTCACTGGTCACAACCACATATTAAGAATAGTAACTAGAAATGAGGTTCATTTTATAATAACAGTATTTGATTACCAATGATGTTGTTATCCTTGTCTGTCATTCGACGAAGCAAATAGAGCTATCCTTTTCTAGATCCGCAAATTTATCAGATCGTTTTTTAATAATGTAGAAATATGATCAATTGACAAAATATCCGATCTCAATTATGCAAATTTTACTCAATCATTAAAAAATATTGAACATGAGTGAACAGTAAATATTACATCAGATATACCGGTATAAGATATTTATTTATTTATTTATTTATTTACATACAAAAGCTCACAGAATAAATCCATGAAGAGCCTTATTGACATCAACTAGTTTAGATACATAATATTTGATGCAAAATAAGAATGAAAAATAAAATAAAATTGTAAACACAATTTTTGAATACTAATAAGATAAGAAGAGGCGAAATGAAAAAATAAAATAAACCAATGATAATAGAAAATGAAGAAGAATGAAATAAAAATGATAAGAAAAATAAAATAACGAATAAAATAGAGAATAGAGGAAAAATAGGGCTTTAGAAGAGAGAAAAAAAATGAGGGAGTTTAGTATAATTATTTATCAATCATGAGTTAGCTATAGAGCGATATGCTAGTTCACAGGATTTCTTAAAGGTTTGAAACGGTCAGCAAACGGATCAATGCAGTGGCTTATTCTATTGTACAAACGTAAAGTTCTGTATATATAAGAATTGCAATGATGAGTCGTTCTGATAAATGGCATGTGGAACAGAATATTTGGTTTTGGTCTATTAAACGGGACATGAAGTTGCAACATACTTATAAATTCTGGCATGAATACTTGATTGTTTAGGATATTATATAATAGCAAGAGGGAACTGACAGATCTCCTTTCTTCCAATCTTTGAACATTAAATATCAACCTTAGATTGTCTGTTGAAAAAGCTATCGGACAGAATGCGTTGAACTTTTTAAAATAAAGATACCTTAAAAATTTATTCTGAATTTTTTCTAGATTAAGGAGTGGCTTGATCCCAATTACGCAATTATTGTCATGTAATACGATCACTTCAATTGGGATTAATCAACTAACAACAATCAACAGATGTCAACAAAGACCAGCAATTGTGTTGAACGAATATTGGGCCAATAAATTCGTTAAAGTTGCGCAAGCGTGTCAACAGAGTGCTTCAAAATTGTGTGTTGATTGGTGATTTGTCTCAATTAACTTGTGATGTTATTGAAGAGCTGTAGGAAACGTACCTTGCGTAGTATCATACAGCCACAATATTCTCCACTGTGTAATCCTCCGAAATAGTGAACTAAAACTAAAAAAGTTTCTCTCTATTTATAAATAAAAATGGAAATTCAAGTACCCTTTTTGAAATTGTTCACAACAATTATCAACTTGATAATGGCATCATATAGCCGAAAATGTGACTAAAAAATCTAAAAAAGGGTACTTAGATTTCTATTTTCATTAATATTTAAGAGTAGCTCTAACGGAAAAAAGACAAATTTCTCTATTATATTTCACAATGATGTCAAAATTATTGTGACAAAAATTGATATCATCCCACTAAATTCAATAGAAGTTGATCGAATTTTCAATAGATATGTAAATAATCTTATGTCCAAGACGCTATGATTTACCTAGTCATCATGAAAATTAATCAGGGATCTCATAATATGGTATTGTATTTTAACTACAGAACATTCAAACACTGCACAAAATCGCAAAGAAATTGGAAATATACAGTGTTTATGTTGGCATTTGAAACTCATGACCATTATTTATGACTAGCAGGTAACCCGTGCTCGGCAAGGGAAAACTGAAAACATGACAACCTCAAAACTAGGCCTACTGAAATCTTAAAGAATTTTGGAAAGAATAATTATCCTCGATAAATTGACAATCCATATGCAAAATTTCAAGTAAATCAGTCGAGCAGTTCAGACCTGATGATGCGTCATTCGTGAATTTCCTATCCCGTACGTGGTGTATGAGACAGTTCTTTCCTTTATTACATTAAAGATTATGTAAATTCATCTTGAACATTGCTGTTTTGCAAGCTATTGTCATAGAATGAACCAATCTTCAGTTCAAGTATAAGATTGTATAGGTTTCTCTGCTATTGTATAAAATCTGGTGTGGTACACTCACACAACTTTCCTTGCTCATTGTAAGCCTCATTCTCAAAACGAGAATAACATCATGACAATTATTGGCGGCAACATATTATTTGCAACTACGATAAGACTACTGTATATGTGTATATATACAATTATTGTTTTCAGAGTACTTTTTCCTTCGTGTAAATTGTGAAATTAGATGATTTTTTTAAAAGTCGTCAAAACAGCTGTTCTACAGATGAAATATCTTGACTCTATGACTGTGTACTTTTTATTAACTGCTCTACCTACCTCATGCACGAGATGGAGGTTACAAAGTCCATTTCTCAAGGATAGGGTGGACCCCCCATTAGTTCTCCAGGGAAAAGACTCATGCCAGTTCATAGATCTGATAAATAACTATACAGGGTATGAATTTGAAAAAAATCGTTGGAGCTGTTTTTGAGAAAATCGTGAAAAACATGGTTTTTAGTCATTATCCGCCATTTTTCTCAATAATATTACGGAGCTCCTGAAATTTCCCCAGAAATGAGACTCATGTCAGTTGATAGGGCTTATAAATAGCTATCCATAGTATAAATTTGAAGCAAATCGTTAGAGCCGTTTTCGAGAAACCGTGAAAAACATGGTTTTTTCGTCATTATCCGCCATTTTTCTCAAGAATATTACAGAGCTCCTGAAATTTTCCCAGAAATGGGACTCATGCCAGTTGATGGGGCTTATAAATAGCTATCCATGGTATGAATTTGAAGAAAATCGTTATAGCCGTTTTCGAGAAAACCGTGAAAAACATGGTTTTTTCGTCATTATCCGCTATGTTTCTCAAGAATATTACAGAGCTCCTGAAATTTCCCCAGAAATAAGACTCATGGCAGTTGATAGGACTTATAAATAGCTATCCATGGTATGAATTTGAAAAAAATCGTTAGAGCCGTTTTCGAGAAAAACGTGAAAACATGGTTTTTAGTAATTATCCGTCATTTTTTCCGCCATCTTGATTGAATTTCTTATTGTCGATCCTCATGGTATAAGGACCTTAAGTTTAAAATTTCAAGTCAATCGGTTGATTAGGAATGGAGTTATCGTGTTCACAGACATACACACTACACACATACACACACACACACACACACACACACAGACCAACCCCCAAAATCATGTTTTTGGACTCAGGGGGACTTGAAACGTATAGAAAACTTGAAATCAGGGTACCTTAATTTTTTTGAAAGCAATACTTTCCTTACCTATGGTAATAGGGCAAGGAAAGTAATAAGTGTATAAGCCATTATTATTATTATTAGTCGTAGAGCTCCCGAGGTGGAAGACGCTGAGTAAAATCATGGTCATCGATTTTTATAGACTTGGCGGTTTTTCTTGTTCGTCCTCCAGCTTTTCATTCTCTGAGAAAATACAGATATAGTCAGTTCGCGGCGCGTATATCTGTATGCACCTTTAGGGTACCGAATTTGGAATGTTCTGTTCCAAAAAATTAAACCTTAGGCGCTCATATCTCAAAACGTAATGATAGGGAAAAAATGTTTTCCTGGAAATCTTTTCCATTTTTATAGTTTGATGATATACATACATATCGAAAAACTTTGAAAAATATCACCAGTAGAAAGTTCATTTTTAGCCTTTGCACAGCCTTAAGGTCCACGCTATGATGACAGTGAAGTAAGATAGGAGAGCAGCAATGCCGATTTTCTGCCTTGCGACTGCTTTCTATATAGAGATACCAGTAAATCTGATGTAATACTAATAGCTCTGTGAACAGTAGACCTCGCGCAATAATAGACCAGAGTATCCTCTAATACTGTCCATTGGAGTAAATTCTGTCTTGTCCTGTCGTGTCGGCGAGATATCGGTGTATAAACGACTAATAGCTGTTTGGGTTGTTGTATTGACAATGTTAATAATTTTATGTAAACAGCTATGCCGCTATCATCAAAAGCTACCGAGTTGAATACAGAGAAAAGTATTATGCTACTTCTCTGCCTCATAATTATGCCTCACTGCATGCAATTGATTGTCCACATAACAGCTGTGTTTTCAATAAGTTACATTGAGATATTGAATTGCATGCGTCATTGCATGCAATTTATAATCCATTCGACAGCTGATCTATGCTAAATAAATCTGTGGTTTTTGACAAATTTTTTATTCTTTTCATTTAAAAAATATCAGGGCACCGAGCTTTGCTCGTTATTTATTTATTGGCTTTTGATAAATCGAACACAATTCTTTAAAATGATTGGGGAAGTACTAACAGGCACAGCCCAAACCTGTTTTTTCCCGAATTTTGATTTATACACTATAAATAGTCCAGAAAGTAGGTTATGTTCCATACACTTGAATTCAGGTTCAATTTTCTGTTCAAACATTTGAAAACAAAAAATTTATAATTTAGATTATATACAAACCAAATTCAATAACAAAATACACTCACTAATCACTTAAAATTGTCAAATAATGATCAACTTTGAAAACTATGATATACTCTAGTTCAGAGGATTATCATGTCATGTCAAAAAATCAGATTATGTTGATCAAATCGATTAAATTGTCTAGCTAGATAAAATTTCTCGCTAATTGATTATGATTACGCAGCCGGAAATAATTCTGTCTCTCTCCCACACAGGCACACTCATCTTCTGTTATCGAGAGACGACGCAATTATCATGTATTTATTTTTGTACTAGCCGTCAGGCTCGCTTCGCTCGCAATATCCGTCTATCAGGGGGCTCCGCCCCTGGACCCCCGACTGGATCGTCCAAAAATGAGATCAGCAGGCTCGCTTCGCTCGCCTGCATTTTTCATTTGAGCATTTCTATCATATTTTAGGACAATCCAGTCGGGGGTCCAGGCTAAACGTCTGGCTAAACGGATATGGCGAGCGAAGCGAGCCTGACGGCTAGTAATATAATATTCCAGGATTGAAGTAGCAGTGCCAGTCAATTTTTCCGCGATAAATGCATTTAAATCTTCAACTTGGTGCAAACCAACAAAGTCAACTCAACTTAATGCCAACCTGACAAAATTATTAATTAGTTGCCAGTTAACAACTGTTTCGAAGAGGTACTCTATCTAGAATAATAGTTCTATAGTAACATATGATATGGAAATTTCAATTATAATCAAGAGATTGGAGAAGAAGAATATACATGCTAAAAGACGAACTTCAAACCTTAAAAAACAAACCTTAGAGTTAAAATATTGCCAAAAGATTACTTAGTGCGCCTCCAAAGGGCCAACTGAACATACCTACCAAATTTGAACGTTTTTGGTCCGGTAGATTTTAGTTATGCGAGGAGTGAGTGATGAGAGTGAGTGAGTGAGTCAGTCAGTCAGTCAGTCAGTCAGTGAGTGAGTGCCATTTCGCTTTTTTATATATAGATATTTAAATTACCGATAGAAAATGACATGAATTCAATTTATGATCTGTTCTCCAAGGATGAATTATCCTTTTAATGTCGTTCAGTGAGTTTTCCAAAGAATGAGAACTAGTGCAATCGAATCATTATCTCATGAACCCACTATGTTCCAAATTGCGTAAAAATCGTTAGAGCCGTTTTCGAGATCCGTAAAACATAAATAACCAGATATAAAAATAACCAGATATATAAATACAGGAATTGCTCGCTCAATATAATAGGATAGAAGAAATAGTGAATAGAAGCTATGTGACGCTGGTAGTCTCTCATACTGTGCCGTTCTTACACTCTCACCCCAACAAAACAGTAACGATATACAGTAGTCGACAGTATTTGGTTCAAAATTGAAACATATCACCTATGCCATGGGATATCTTCTTATACTATTTTTACTTTCCTTGTCATATCATCATAGGTAAGGAAAGTATTGCTTTCCGAAAAAAATTAAGGTACCCTAATTTCAAGTTTTCTATACGTTTCAAGGTCCCCTAGTCCAAAAACATGATTTTTGGGCGGTTGGTCTGTGTGTGGTGTGTGTGTGTGTGTGTGGTGTGTGTGTGTGTGGGTGTGTGTGTGGGTGTTGTGTGTGTGTGTGTGTGTGGTGTGTGTGTGTGTGTGTGTGTGTGTGTGTGGTGTGTTGTGTGTGTGTGTGTGTGTGTGTGGGTGGTGTGTGTGTGTGTGTGTGGGTGGTGTGTTGTGTGTATGTGGTATGTGTGTATGTGGTAGTCTGTGACACGATAACTCCATTCCTATTCAACGATTGACTTGAAATTTTAAACTTACGGCCCTCAATCATGAGGATCCAGCAAAAAGAAATTCAAAAGAAAATGACGGATAATACTTAAAAAACCATGTTTTTCACGGTTTTCTCGAAAACGGCTCCAACGATTTTCTTCAAATTTATACTATGAATAGCTATTTAAAAGCCTTATCAACTGACATGAGTCTCATCTCTGGGAAAATCGCAGGAGCTCCGTAATATTCTTGAAAAAATGGCGGATAATTACTAAAAAACCATGTTTTTCACGATTTTCTCAAAAACAACTTCTCTTTTCAATTATCTGTAACTAGCCGTCAGGCTCGCTTCGCTCGCCATATCCGTCTAACCAGGGGGCACCGCCCCCTGGACCCCCGACTGGATCGTCCAGGAATGAGATGAACAGGCTCGCTTCGATCGCCTGCATTTTTCATCTGAGTATTTTTATCATATGTTAGGACGATCCAGTCGGGGGTACAGACTAAACGTCTGGCAAAACGGATATGGCGAGCGAAGCGAGCCTGACGGCTAGTAATATAATATTCCCAGGAATAGCTCTGATTAAAGTAGCAGTGCCCAATCAATTTTCCGCGATAAATGCATTTCAATCTTCAACTTGGTACTAACCTAACAAAGTCAACTCAACTTAGTGCCAACCTAACAAAATTATTAATTTAGTTACCAGTTAACAACTGTTACGAAGAGAGGTACTCTCTCTAGATTATAGTTCTATATTAACATTTGGTATGGCCTTTTTTTTAATTATAATTAAGAGAATAAGAAGAATATACATGCTAAAAGACGAACTTTAAACCCTTAAAAACCAACCTTATAGTTAAAATATTGCCAAAAGATTTCTTAGAGCGCCTATAAAGGGCCAACTGAACATACCTACCAAATTTGAACGTTTTTGGTCCGGTAGATTTTTAGTTCTGCGAGTGAGTGAGTCAGTCAGTCAGTGAGTGAGTGCCATTTCGCTTTTATGTATATAGATTTCTTTCTTATTATTTTTTCCACATCAAATTTCCTCTTCCAATTCTCATTTTGCTTTTCACCTTCCATACTCATACATATCTCATTTTTATTATTTTTCTTCTTCTTCTCCTTCTTCTCCTCCTTCTCCTCCTTCTCCTCCACACCTTCTCCTTCTCCTTCTTTTCTTCTTGTTATTCTTCTCCTGATCCTCCTATCCTCTTTATCCTGTGCCTCCTCTTCTTTCCCCCCTCAACTGCCTCCTCTTGCTCCTCATCTTCCTCCTCCTCATTCTCCTCCTCCTCTTCCTTCTCCTCCTCCTCCTTCTCCTCCTTTTACTCCACAGCTTCTCCTTCTCCTCCTTTTCTTCTTGTTTTTCTTCTTTTCATCCACCTATCCTCTTCCTCCTCTTTCTCCTGTGCCTCCTGTTCTTCACCCCCCCTCAAATGCCTCCTCTTACTCCTCCACCTCCTCCTAATCTTCACCTCCTCTTCTTCCTGTGTCCCTTATTCATCAACAAACGGCAGAGCCGGCGACTGATATTAATAATAATAAAATAATGGGCGATGTCTCCACATCGAGCAATGGTAGACTAGTACATTGCGGGTTGTATACACATGCAGGCTACTTGATCAAACCAAATTGAGTCGTCTCAGCACATCCTGTTCTGCTTACTGCTAAGTCTCTTGTTTTCATCCGGTCATCCGTTCTTGTTAGCCACTCACACACACACACACACACACACACAAAAACACACAACATAGACATACACAAACACTCAAGTGGACACACTCTTGTTTTATACCGCACAACAAACTCCTACACGCATGCTTCAACAACACATACTAAAAATCTGGTGTGATACACTCACACAACTTTCCTTGCTCATTGATCTATAAGCCTCATTAACGAGGATAATTTAGGGAATAACATTATGCCGATTGGCGGCTAAATACTTAAAACTACAATTAGCCTATACTATTGTGATTGTGTTCAGAGTACATTTCCCTTCGTATGAATTATGAAATTTGAGGATTTTTCAAGAGTTGTCAAAACAGCTGTTCTACAAATAAAATATCAACATGTGATCTTTTGAATAAACTGCTCTACCTACCTACCTCACGCACGAGAAGGAAATTTCTCTAGGATGGGGTGGACCCCCTGTTAGTTTCTTAGGGAGGAGACTCATGCCAGTTAATAGAGCTGATATATAACTATATGAATTTGTCTATATGTTATATTATATGACTGTATGAATTTGAAAAAAATCGGTCAAGAACTTTTCAATACTCTAAAAAATATTACAATTTTCTTGATTTAACCATGCTCATGATAAAAATCAGGATTTCGTTGTTTGCTCACAGAATTTATTATATTAATTTGAAGTGTGCCTTCTCCATACGAGTCAGAGGTAACACAATTTGATAACTCTAGTTTCAGATATTGATGTTTTTCAACGAAGTTCATGATATATTATGTGTCCGACTCCTTCATCTTATCCTTATTTTGTGAAAAATGAAGATTCAAAATTTCTTTTCATAGCTTTTCTTGTGTTTTATCTTGTTTCATCACTCTTTATAATTTAAACACTTGATAATGGAATGAATATCATCAGATCACGTGAACAAAAAAAATAAAAGGGTGGGCCTACCTGAGATACTATATGATAACACTGTACTCCTGATAAGTTGAAAATTTTCAAGCTGAAAGTAGATTAATTTGTTGCACATTCGGTTCAAATATTAACAAATGTTACCAAATATTACCAATATTATCACATATAGTGAGAACGAATTACTCTGAAGCTTTCTATTCTCACTGAACATGAAGAGGCAATACCAAGCCAGAATCGCAGTTCCGTTCAAATCATTATTATCAGAGCTTTCAAATTGATGCTATGTAACTATGGATGTTATCCCCATCTCACAATTTCCCTATTTATCCTTATCCTGATTCAGAATAAAGTAGTTGATCTCTATAATCACAAAGTCAATGTACAGTACCTATAATAAATAGTAAAAATAACAAAATTTCTAGTAATAATGCAACTTTTTCTAGGTACGAATTTCAAGGCTCATAAAATGACTTTTTCTCAATCACAGGCAGAAATTCCAATGATCATCATAATAGTAATTTAATGAAAATTGTTTGTATTGTACATTGTTCGACGTAAGATAAGCTACATCTTTAAGGTAATCAACGTATTTAGGATTATCATGTTTATGAATGAAAGCGAGACTGTGATAGAAGATTAGTCAAACTGAAATATAAACATTATATACAATGCATATTTCTGATCAACTATAATTACAAATGATAGTATCAAGCCGAAATGAATTGAGCAACTGAATTTCAAAGTTACTATCCACTGTTCAAATCGCACTGTGATTTCCTTTTACTTCCAAATGGATTGAATTGCCTCACTCTTCAACGTAACAATTATTGTAAAAAAACCAGTGGAATGTGAACGTCATCCAAATAGCATTTGAATTTCAATTTTCAGATCATGAAATTCATAAAAAACTAATTCTTGAGAGAATAGTGATGAATTGCAAACAGTGCAAGTAACATTGATACAAAGCGATACAATGAAAATCAACATCGATTAATTTAATACTGGACTTATCAAATTTATATTACCGTTAATTTATATTATTTATAAAGCTTATAAAATGTAAAACCAACATTTTAAATTTTCTCTACTGGAGCAAAACATCGATAGAAATAAAGAAGAGCCCATTATAAGCACAATATACTTGTGTACTAGAATTCACTTGAACTAACTCATCACTTCAACCCTTCAATGATCACAATGAACTAGAATGGTATAAAAATCAGGTACATTTTTCAAATAGCTTCACCCAACTAAATCTGTGAATGCTAAGTCATAAGAAATCATGTTCAATAGATTTAATTTGAATGATCTATTCTTTTGGTACCCTAATCAAAATCAATTTCAATCAACATTAATCGACATAGAGAAAAACTTCTGCCAACCTTGTGTAATGAATGACAAGATGCGAGTGGAGGTGAAAAATCGATATGTTAACAAAAATAATAGAAGATGATGAATCATCTTCCAATTAATCTTATACGGTAGGGTACTTTGTGGTTAAATGTGAAACACTTTCATGATTTTCCTACCTTTTATGCATGCTTACTCTTCCTTAATTTGTATGTTTGCATGGCTTTCATCTTTAGAATCTACTGAATTTTCATATTGGACTGTCTAAATAATGTAGATTCAACTAGTAAGAACGGAAGATAAGCTACTTTACAGAGAGAATCATAGAAAGTTTCAACTCAACAAGCCCAATGTATAAATTTTTTTATGCCTCAGCCGTCATATATATTTGGCTCAACTGAAGGTATATTATCAACCTGGCTTGGAGAATATTAACTGTAGAAAACAGCAAACACTGCACGCTATGATTTTTCAGGAAATTGCCACTGTTAACACTATTGTAAACTATGATTCATCTCAGTTTTTGACATTCATAACTTATGATAAATTTTAGCATAGAATTATGATCATACACACATACTGTATTTTAAATATGTATTATATTATGTAATAGTATGAATATTTTATCGGTTGCAAACAATATCTTTGTCTGTCATAGAATGCATGATTTAGCACATATATAACAACGAAATGATTTTAGAGAATTTAGAGAATTGAAATGTGAAAAATTAGTTTCATCGCATGTCAAAACAATAGACAAAATTGATTGTTTCGAGCGCCATAGTGTGAATAAGATGCAACTTAGAAAGCAGTAGGCCTACTACTGTATTTTACTGTTTACTATGGTGAAGAGAGTCAGCCACGCCGTACCGCGTCGACTGTTTCCCCTTCCACAGCGTCAAATCGAATCGCAAATAAATAACAATATACATCAATGGATTCGCAATGAATGTGGCTACATTAATTATTTGTCTAATTTTCTTTAGATTATTTGCTTCGAAGTTAATCGGAGAAAACAAAAATCAAATCGAAAAACCCCTAAATTTTTACATATATATTATTTTATCAAGGAAACTGTTTGATTTATTGAGGAAATGAATACGACTAATATTGTAGTCCATAATGTAACGAATCGAATGACATATGATAGATTTTTTTCCGATTAATGGTTACAGAGATAATTGATTTCCAGTTTGCTGTTTACTATGGCTAAGAGAGTCAGCCGCGCCGTTCCGCGTCGACTGTTTCCCCTTCCACAGCGTCAAATCGAATCGCAAATACATAACAATATACATCAATGGATTTGCAATGACAGTGGCTACATTAATTATTTGGCTCATTTTCCTTTAAAACTACTTGTTTCGAAGTTAATCGAAGAAAACAAAAAAATCAAATCACAAACCCCCTAAATTTTTACATATATATTATTTTATCAAGAAAACTGTTAATTTTATTGGAAAAATGAATATAACTAATATTGTAGTCCATAATGTAACAAATCGAATGGCATATAATAGAACTGTTTCCGATGTATGGTTTAAATAAGTTGGAAGACCATTTAATAATTTCACTCCTACATAACTAGGTTTTTTCTCAAAAAGAGAAAGCCTGTGAGCTTGAACACTAAGATTGCCCCTATACCTCGTATTATAATGGTGCCGTCTGAATTAGTATTAAAATTATTAATATTCTTAACTACAAACAAAATTACTCTATAAATAAAAATACAAGGAACCGTAAGAAGTGATAGTTCTCTGAATGCTTCTCGGCATGTGTGGTTGTAGCCTAATCCTGCCAGGTATCTTATTGCCTTTTTTTGTAAAATAAATATTTTATTAATGTTTTTCAATGAAAAGCTACCCCAAATTTCTATTCCATACACAATATGGGAATATATTAAAGCATAATATAATAATTTCGCTGTGTCATTGGGCACATACCTGACAATATTTCTCAATATAAATAGATTCCTACTAATTCTAGTTGCCAGACCGTCAGTGTGTGCATTCCAGGACAGATCCTTATCAACAATCAATCCCAAAAAATTTGCCTCTTTACTGGGGCGGGTGGACCCCCTGTTAGTTTCTCAGGGAGGAGACTCATGCCAGTTAATAGAGCTGATATATAACTATATGAATTTGTATATATATTATATTATATGACTATGAATTTGAAAAAAACGGTCAAGTAATTTTTTGAGAAAATTGTGATAGAAATTTAACAAAATTAATTCTTCTCAGGAATATTACGGAGCTCCTGCAATTTTCACAGAAATGAGACTCATTTCAGTTGATAGGGCATATGAATAGCTAGCTATCTAGGGTATATATTTGAAGAAAATCGTTGGAGTCGCCTGCTATCTCTTCAAAGTGAATCATTCAATAGAATCAACAGTTGCCAACAGTTTGCAATTGAATAATCACATTTTCTCGATTTTCGTGCTTATTTTCAATTTTAGGTGAAAATGCTACTGGTCATTAATTGTACAGATTTTCATGTTCAATCCTTTCCACTTGAATTTTTTTGTTTAAATTGTATTTGGAGCCTGATAATTGGGAATCTAAAATCAAACTTTGCATAGATGGGGCGGAGCTCCTGGAATTTTTACAGATATAAGACTTGTGGCAGTTGATAGAGCTTATCAATGACAATTTAGGTATGAATTTGAACAGAATCGTTTGGAGCCGTTTTCGAGAAAATCGCGAAAAATCCTGTGTTTGACAACATTTCCTCCATTTTAGCCGCCATCTTGAATTGTATTTTATCTAAATTGTTCGTGTCGGATCCTTTTATTGTAAGGACCTTTAGTTCTGAATTTCAAGTCATTCCGTTAATTGGGAGATGAGATATCGTGTACACAGACGCACATACACTCATACACTCACTCACACACATACAAACCAATTTTTTGGACTCAGGGGACCTTGAAACGTATAGAAATTTAGAAATTGGGTTACCTTAAGAAAGCAATACTTTCCTTACCTATGGTAATAGGGTAATTTACCCTGGTAATAGGGTAGGTTACCCTGGTAAAGGAAAGTAATAATGTGAAGACGTGGCAATGGAAGGTTTGATTGTAGGCTGAAGAATCGTAATATTCTTGAGAAAATAACGAGTACGTTCAAATATTGCAATCTGAATTTGTTTATTGTTTTTGATTGTACTGTAGAAGAAAACTCTCAGTTCAGATGCTTCTGAAATGCTGATCTTGCAAATAGTTGCAAGTATCTCATAAAGTCTTAACTACAAGATAGATAAATTTTCAGATTTTCTCATACATTTCAGTTTGATACGTTGAGTATCTCTATTTGATTGAAAATGGTGTCAGTAAATAGCATAGCAATAGAGGAGCCGCTTCAGTATTCCTATTTCCACAGTATAAAAGTGATAATAAACTTTATTGAAGATTGTTTTTCCCTCATAACTTGATCATAGATGTTCAGTTCAAAAGTTTAAAAGTTCTCGATCATGAATATTGTTTTGTCGAAAGTACGACCATAGAAAAATGATAGCACAAGAGGATATCCCATGGTATATCTTCGACTATCTTTGGGACATAGGTTGTTTATATCCCAAATTTCAAGCCGATTTTTTGTTAACTCAAACTGCTGCTACTGTCCATTATTATTGTTTTGGCTGGATAAGAGTGTAAGAACGGTATGATGGACTACCAGAGTCACACAGCTTCACGAAAGAGATCTACTAGGACTATCGGCTTGAGTTGACAGTGAAATTTGTAACATGAATGCCCTATACCATGAAATACCTTCTTGTGCTATATTTTCTGTATGTTTCGTCTTACCTACGTTGGAAACTATTACTGGAATAGAAAACTCTGTCCCATGAAGTTGCGCATTCAACTTAGGAATGTGAATAAGTAAATTGTCATTGACAAATTATAGACGAAACTAAGCTGACATTGTATAATATATAAACATTGTCATTAGTTTGAAAATTGAAAAGGTAACAATTGGACAAGTACAAGAGATGTTTTTATTTATTCATGTAGAAAACAACAATGATATGTTAGAACATTGGTAGATAAAATACTAAGGTAGTCCTTGTGCTATCTTTTTTAGGTGTTGACCTTAGACCGGTTATAGAATAGACACGGCCCATTGTATATTCATGGTGAAAGTCGATGAAGCCAACATCCACTGCCATATCTCAAAATCGTGACGTCAGCATCAGATAGAAAACTTTTCTGT